>NW_021184367.1:0-21479 GCF_002162155.2 Triticum dicoccoides
ATCGATCTCCACCGCCGCCCGACACAGCAGATCGATCTCCACCGCCGCCCGATCGCACGCCCGATCCATCCCTACGCCCAGTCCGCGGCGGATCCATCCCTGTGCCGCGCCGCGGCGTATCCATCCCTATGCCGCGCCGCGGCGGATCCATCCCTGTGCCGCGCCGATCCATCCCTCTAACGCGGCCGATCGAAACCTTCACCGTCGCACTTGCAGGAGGCGGCGGTCTGCTGTTGGATCGGGCGAGGACACGGGGCCGCGATCCCGCGTGTCGTGTTCGCCGGCGATCACGACCCCGATTCGACGGCGCCCCCCTGTGACCACCCACAGGATTTCAACGTAATGCAAGTTCATACACATTATTTTATACTGAATATTTCATACTAAAGGCCATACAAAAAATCATCTTAGGAGGCGGCGATCTGTTGTGGGATCGCTTCAGGAGACGCGAAGCGATCTGGTGTGTGATCGCTTCAGGAGACGGGGCCGCGACCCCGTCTACGTGACGCTGTGATCCCCTTCTGGACGCGCCCAGGATCCAACTTCTGCTGTACGTATTGCAAGTTTATACTCAATAATCGCTCATTATCTATGTACAGAAAATACATACGGAATCTCAAGTTTATACTCGGTTATGACTATCTTTGCTGGAGCATGGTAGGCCAAACAGCAGTTATGAAATTGCATATTTGAGTTGGTTGCTTGTACTTACTTGGAATGCTCAATGTCGGCAATCTTAGATTACATATACATCAAGCACACGACCTCCTTTCCTGGAGCATGGTATGCCAGGCACCATTTCTGAAATTTGCAACAGAATCGCTTAGGAGCTGTTTACGCATGTTGCTGAACATGTTTAGTTGCTGTACATGTTTGCATAACTGAGTGTGCTGCTTTTACTTACTTTGATTGCTTGGTTGTGTGGCTTGTTCTGCTAACTTTGCACTGCCAAGAAGCAGCCTGTCCAATAAGCATAGTCAAACGATTTAGAAGCAGACTGTTTACAGAAAACAATATATCAAACTATAATTAACGTTGTCTCCAAGTTCACGAACGAAAGTGCATGAAACCACATAATACATCAAACAATTAAGAAGCAGTCTGATTACAGAAAACCTCCCAATACGGAGGCCAGGACCGTTTGTATACCTGATTAAACTGTAGGAAACATAACAAAATAAGATCATTAAGATGGTAGACAACTTCAGTTCACAAGCCATTGTTAATAGTATGAAATCTTTGCTTGTAGGTAAGTATGGGGAATCCACAAAGCAAATCTGCAGAACATACAACATCGTCAGGTGTACCTAGAGGTAAATCTTTGACTAAAAAAATTGCCGCACATGTCAAGCTATATCCCGATTGTGATTTCCTTAAATGACGTTGTTTCAGATAATTTTGATTGGACAAATGATGGTGAGAACAACCTGAGTACCCCATTTATGACAGTTGGATTGTCAATTTACCATGATTTAGTACTATTTATTTATCGAATTGATCTCGCTTACTTGTATGAATGACACTCAGATGGGCTGACACTTGAACCTGTGGACAACCGGTTCTTCCCGATAATGAACTTGTGGGTACTGAAGGTGTAGGATATCAGATGGCTGGGACAAACATTGTTGATAATCACCCTATTAGTCCAGGTATGAGGCTGTGCGGATAGAGTACTCATCATTTTATTCTCTTAAGTTCGTGACTTCAATCTCAGTTACTTGTATGAACCATGCTCCAGGCCACTCCATACCTGAACAGACCGCAGTCCCGGTTGTTCCCCAACCCACTGATGGTGATATCACATGTGTTCAGCGGCCTCCCGATCTGAACTCAGGTGAGCAAAAAACATATTGAAAAGGAGACCCGGCAATCTCGATTATTTATCATGCTTATAGAGGTTGTGTTGCAGATGTTCAAGAACAGTCTAAGAACAATATCATTTTGCTTTTGTTTTGTTCCAGATGTTCTTGATGTGTCTCCTATTGATGGAGGAATACACCTGTACAGTATGTCAACTGCTCAAGTTTTATCCCAAACCGTTTCAACATCTGAGCACATGACTACATAATCTTTCGAGAATATCACCAAACAAACTAAAAAAGGTATCTTATCTGATGAAAAAAGGGAGCAGATAAACGCCAAGAGGCGAGCTAATTATCAGCGAAAAAAAGAGGAGGAAGCAAAGAAACTTGAGCATGAAAGTCAAGCTTACCTTTCAATATCTGGTATGATTGTTTGATTTTTAATGAAAACAATGTGCATTCCTGCTTTGACTACTCTCACACCTTGCTGCATCTATTACTAGATCGTCGATTTACTTTTATGAACCAATTTCAGATCAGTCCATCACTGAACAGACCGCAGTTGTTGTTGTTGTTCCTCAACCCACTGATGGTGATATCACATGTGTACCGCGACCTTCCGAACTGAACTCAGGTTAGTATAAAACATAATGAGTACTCTCTACTCTTCGGATAGCACTAAACTGACCCGTTATGACCACTATCGGTTATTTTTACATCAAGCAGGCAACCCGGCAACCTCATCAACGTTTGTGTCTCTCAGTTGTCTCACTGACGAGTGTGCCGCAACCGTAGCACAAAGTGTAAACGGTATTACAAGATTCGTCTTTCGTTGTGAACCGTATCTATCTTATAGAGGTTGTGTTGCAGATGTTCATTAACATACTAAGAACATTATCATTTTGCTTTGGTTTTGTTCGAGAGGCTCTAGTTGTGACTCATATATATGGAGGAAATCACGTAAACATCAATGCAACTCCTCAAGTTTTACCCCAATCCGGTTCAACATCCAAGCACATGACTACATGATCTGTCGTGAGTGTCTCCAAACCATCTAAGAAAGTTATCTTGTCTGATGAAAAAAGGGAGCAGATAAACGCCAAGAGGCGAGCTGCTTATCGGAGGAAAAAAGAGGAGGAAGCAGAAAAAGTACAGCATGGAAGTCAACCCGACCTTTCAATATCTGGTATGATTGTTTGATTTTAAATCAAAACAATCTACATTCCGGCATTCACTACTCTCACACCTTCATGCATCTATTACTAGATGACAAGAGGGAGCTAATAAATGCGCGGAGGCGGGCAACGTATCTTAAGAACAAGGAAAATGCTGACATTAACAAGGAACAGATGAAAGCTCCGTTGGTAGATGGTTATCGAAAAAAATATGATGACGCCGCCGGCAAGCATCTCCATCAAAATATGCCTGCCGTTGACATGTCGAGTACGACTATTTCTATATTACAGGCCAGACGCCTATTGAATATACTCCCTTTGTTGATTACAGTATGATTATTATCTGAGAATCCGTGAGTATGACACGTGCAACCATATTGCAGGTATGCAAAATGTTCCACGAAGCGCTCTCGGTGATATCACTAATGGGGTACAAGCTCACTTTATGCTCCTTGTCGACAAAAATAGCCAGATCAAGGCTCAAGGGCGAGCTACCGTGAAGCACAAAGATGATAACCTTCCTGCCCTTACAAGTTCGGGTTAGAATGCTTTTTGATTCAGCTCCCTTTTGATAGTATATATATTCCTAATGTTTTTGAATGCATATTTTTAATAAGTAAGCATGCAAAACAAGCTTTATAAACTCAGTGTTTCATCTATCGCTCATATGAATTTTGATTAGGCATTAAGACCTTATGAAAATGGACAGAAGGAGTCAGCTGATATGACCTACATAATCTGCTGGTACCTTTTGTATCAATGACCAACTAATGCAGTACTAATTAGCGTTTTATACTGTTGTATAACGAGCCGACCCAACTAGGTCCACCTATACGTCATTGTCACAAGATGAGGCGGTATTGCCTCATACCACTACAATCACAACAGATGTCATTCATGATAACCAACTACCTAGGAAGCAGCGTGGTAAGCAGCGCAGAACTAACTTAACTCCTGATCAAATGGAGCAATCAAACGCGCGGAGGCGAGCAACATATCGGAAACATCTAGAGCACGGAACTATCGATCTTGAAGAAAAAAATAGCACGCTGCGAGAATGGAGGGCATGCAGCAAAGAGAAGGGGAAGTTAAGTGCAAAAAGAAAGGCAACTTATGCTTAAAAAACACCCCGTGCAAAGAATCCCTCGCACTCCCACGTCCAGACCTAGAAAACTTATCCCAGACAAAACCCCTCTCTCTGGCCACTGAAGATGATTCATCTGATGGTGACCCTCCGACGATCATGCCGAATTTCATTGGCAGTACCAATGGTATGATAATTTTATGTAGGTACCTGAATTTTTAAAGTGTACAGATGGAACATATCTATCACAGATGTTGGATCATTCGAGCTAAGGTGATGTGGAAGTCCCATATCAGGGTGCATGCAATGGGAAACCCATACTTTCGTTGCATACTTCTGGACCAGGAAGTATGAGATTAGTGATCACTAAATATATCAACCTTTTTTAATGTATATACACATGTGTTCTAAAGTCTTGTTATCTGAATTTTTAAAAATTTTAGGGAACAAAGATTGAAACAATTGCCTTCAGCAACCAAGCTTATCGATTCAACGACATTTTGCAGACCGGGCTAACATATGACTTCACTAGCGTTGGGATAAACCCCACGGAAATGCTAGATGGTCACTTCTGGTATCTATGCATGGAGTTCGTCATTGAACTAAATGCTATGACCATGGTTAGGACATCAATGCACATTATTTCATCGACAATCTGTCCACCTTTTTCCCACAACTTGGTGCCATATCCTTGCTACGGGACAAAACCATTACCGGTGCAACATCTTTTAGTTTGTTTTTGCATATTTATCAATTCAACATTTTGTCTCACCCAGACATAATTTTTTCCAGATGTTCTTGGTATTCTTGTCTATGCTGGTAGGATACAACATAGGTGGGATTCAGTATATATACGGCAGGTCCATTTTGTTGAGATATGCATCATGAATTTTCGGTAAACTCCAATCAATACTTGAGGTTTTATATGATTATTAATATTTGATAGTTGACTACCATCAACATATCTTTATCATTCCAGACGGGAGATACTTTTTATACGCCTAAGTCAAGAGCATGCTGGTCGTCACTTGAAACACTTGTAGTGCACTGAAAATTTATTCGAGAAGATTGCAGTTACGTACATACAGCTAAACCGGAGGGATAAGTGCCTGGAGACTAGGAGGGAGAGCACATTCTTGTTCTCCCCCGACATAGATGATGATGTTCATCATCTTCAAGGTAAGTTCTATAAACTATTTTGATTTTTATGGCTTTTTGTTCATTTTTGTATTACGATGTTATTAGTACTAACAAATTGTTTTTTCGTAGATATCCACGAAGCCTGCTTAATGACACTTGACGAAACACTATCATACGTCAATGCTGCAGTTGTAGCTAGGAAAAATGGACAGTAGATGAGTTTATTTTTCAAGACGACTCATTAAATAGCTCGTTTCCCTCGGTCCTTTTATCTACATTTGGAATAATAATGTATTCACACGGAACAATCATTTCTGTTAAAGTGTGTTTTCCTTTTGCTTGTCAATTCTACGTGTAGCCATTATGGCAGTATGTATTTTTTGTACGCGTACTTAATTCGGGATATCTTGTTTTATACAAAGGTTGATTTTTTTTGATTCGTTGATATTGAACTGTAAATATGGCAATCCTTAGGAACAAAATATTCAACTATAAAAAAGGAGAAAGATCTGATACGCTCCCGTCATGATTTTTTATAATTAGAAAGAATCATCTACGTCTTAAAAACGACTTGATATATTTGGCAGGCAATAAATAGCATTAAAAACGACTTGATATATTTGGCAGGCAATAAATAGCATTAAAAATATATCCGTTTATATATACGCTGCACTGACATCCTAATTGCGAAGACACCTCAGTGAACGATCACTCACGCGTATCGATCAACGGTGGAGCCTATCACTGGAAACAATGCGCTGGCGACCCTGGATGCCGCTGCCCCCGACCCCAATGAGGCTACCCTCCAGCTCCACGATGCTGTGGCCGACCCCTAGGAGGATTTGCCCGCACCCCTGCATCTTCTGCCCCCACCAAGGCATTTCGTGGAAGATGCACTCGAATACATATTCGGCTTTATGAACGGCGTTCATGATGAGCAGACACTAGAGTAAGTTATGCTATTGTATGTTTATTTTCTCTAAAGAAATCTCATTAGAACTAGGTCGTACACAGCAGACTCTGTTTGATATAGTAGTATGATATTGCTTGATTTGTTTTTCTTTAGATTAAATCTTACTTTTTGCGGCCATCAGTACAAAATTATTTTTGTTAAATGTTTTGGCAGTATTTCCGTTGAACATCAACCGTATGTAATGAATAACAAAATGCTAATATTATTTGCAGTACAAATGTTGAAAAACTTAATGTCCTTAGTTTATTGTACAACAATTTAATGTTGTTTTTGAACAACCAGCAAACTTGGTATAATGGGTGCTACCTAAATTTTCCTGCTCTTAATTTCTAGCAAATTAATATTGTTCTTACACAGAAATTATTATTTAATTTTAGCTTTTGCTAGAAGGTGTTGCAAAAATTTTCATGCTCTATAGTTTATCAAAATATTATGTTCTGCTCATAGCTATTAGATTATCTAGAAAATGTTACCATATGAACAAATTATGTTTTAAAGTACCACTCATAGTGCTAACCATTTTTTTGTATTTTTACATGCAGCTCAATCTGGATAAGAAGCGATACACCGTACCGGATCGAAATCAGCCTCAGAATGCTGAAGGACACACTATTTGTTACTTCAGCAAGCCTACATCCCGAATGCTTCAATCTCGCTGTTCGTAAGCTTGCGAGCGCTGAAGTAGAGAGGCATGCAGGCACCAACATGGTTGGAGGAAAACATTATTTTGACTTGCAGTTTCATGCTCAATCACGAGCTCTAAGGTATTCCTGGATGCCGCAAGGGCAGCGCACCTCGACGCTGATCAACAATGCTGTTCTACATCCCTTTCCTAGATATGATGTGTTCAACTCCACAATTGTAAGAGTCTTTAATTCCTAAATTATTTTTTTCTTTCCTGATAGCAATTAACCTGTGTTGACCTTCTGTAGTATCTACTTCCTTTGTCTATCCCGGATTCCTCGTATGGTCTACTCGTGGTAAATCGGATGAGGAGAAGGATTATCGTATTTAATCCATCACTAGACGTACGACAAGTGGGAAATAGCACTCACAACAAAGAGATGATGAAGGAGATCACTATTTTGAAGCAAGAACTCAATGAAGTGTTGCAGGCTAGGGTCCTTGGATGGAACACCGAACTCATGGATTGGCGACAAGATAACATGTCATTCAATTTTTGGCTGTAATTTAATAAATTTTTAGATGAATAAGATGCAGTATGTAGAAATCTCAAGTTTTTATTCTGTTTGTCACAGCAAAGACTCGGGTTTCTTAGTTCTACAAGAGATGGCCCACCAGCTAGGTTCTTTGCGTAGCATGACCTGGATGAACACTACAGTAACTATCTTTACGACGAGTTTTAATGTGCCATTTATAATCCAACCACTTCAGCTTTTAATGGTGAATTTGTTTCATTGTCTCTAGGATCTAATTATGCTCAGAAGCCAAGTGGTAGTCCAGATGCTCATGGTGAAAGACAATCTAGCTGCTGGAAACATCCCTCAGGAGATTACGGTGGCCTTGAGGGTTTTGAACAACTAAATATGCTTCTATGCATGCAGAACTGTCAGGATTACTTCACTCATCTTGTCATGTTTGGTTATGGATGGAAACTATAATTTTTGTTTCTGGGTTTAGAATATTTAAGAACTATTTGTAGTTTTGGTACTACTACAAGTTGGTTTCGCTGTTATATTTGTTGTTTTGGTAATTTCTGTTTGTTAAGCGCTCGCCTTTGCGCGGTTAAGCACTGGGCATTGGCCTAGCGCCTAGCTTTCGCCGTAGACGCTCAAAAAACGGGCAGCCATGTCCTTCGGAGATAAATCAGCTTAACCGGTGAGGGGTCGAGCGAATCAGCCGAAAAAACAATCGCACCCACAATCATATCTCCTACCCTACGAGGATTCAACCGCTCCGACGACAAAGCAACTTATTCCAGCGAGGGGTCTAGCTTCTCAAATTAGAAATCGAGCTTGACATTCCGGTTCCCGATCAGTGCTGTAATCGAGAGAGGATAAGGGAGAGAGGCACCATGATGCATCAAGGATAGAGGACGAGGGGGAGAGGCGGCATGAGTAGACTATGCACATACTGATCTTTAGTAGGAGAACCACAATATGTCCCTGTGTTTAAGTGGGCCAGGGCAGACCATCTGGGCTATTTCGTCACACTAAAGTACTAAAGCCTAACGCTTGTGACGTAGAGATCTAAATAATTGATGGCCAAATGCATGGTTAGCGCGTAGCACTTTCCTGATCATTTTTCAGTGAATTATTTAAGTGAACAAATAAATTCATTTCGTTATTGTGCACGTCGTTAATTTTCTTTTGCTGTAGCTAATCTCGTATCGTATAACTTCATCCATACATGCACTGTTATACGATACGATGTATACTTTCAAGCCAGCAATCGAATGGTCATAAGGCACGTACCTTCAATTGTCACCAATCTTCAAGTTCACACAGGATCCACATTTCTCTGTCATGCTCAAGATGTTTCTGATAAAGCAATGATTATCTTGTATGTGTTCCTGAATATAGTAGCCAAAATTAGTCCCCGCCAAAGTGTTTTCTTATTGACTACATAAAGTACAAGTCTGTCCCAGGATGTTCCGACAATTATTATTCGTTACCAACATTTTCCAATTTTAGTTGGTGAGGAAGAAAATCATTATTAAGTTACCCTAAGGGAGTCACATCTTCTTCTAATATAATATAATTCAAAATATGATGTGTTCTATGTATGAACTTTATGTAAACAGAATAGACATATGTGGTAACTAAAATTAAATTAAAAGAGGCACTAACGAATGATTCATAGGATGAAAAAAAAGCAATATGCATCTCAATTGGTGTTATATAAAAAAGAGTAATCTCAAGATTTGTTAGCTGATTTACATCGAATTTTGTATTCCTCCTATTTTTCTGGCACAAGTAAGATTATTATTACGTACTTTGTAAACTGTTTATTGATGGAAAAACATATCAATATGTTTATTAGCTGTGTATATCTTGAGAATATTATGCAGAGATTTTATAGTCAGAAAGAAGCAAATTGGCATTGAATTAATGATAAGTATATTGATTTTTTGGTAAGTTAATATCTCTGACATCTTTTCTAAATTATTAATAGGTGTGTATTTGATATGAAAAGGAAACAGATCCTTTCCATACAGAAATATTAACGGCATGACTGGATCAAGGCATGATCTGATACCCAGATGTCCTCCGCATGGCATACTATATATATGTTAACATTAAAATACTATGCCATCCCTCCTCTCCCTCCTTACTGTCCCTTCGCCCAGACCAGGAGGATGATTTCCGAGGACTACGTTGTGTAATCAAGAACCATCAAGAATTGGAGTTCCTCTCGGTATGTCAATTTCTGGATCTTTCTCTTATATAATAGCGTGTTATTTATTAGATTAATAGTTTTTATATGTTTAGTTATACCATCCAATCCTAGATAAAGAACACCATTGCAGATTATGCAAGCTTATATAAATATCATACCCAATTAATTTGTTTGTAGTGGGCTGGAACTACTTATAAATTGTTTATACACATATTTTAGCCTATGAGTCTATTATTTAGATTACAATTGTGCCACACACCTAGCTTTTGTACCGATGAACAGTTCTCACTGCCTAATTTTGCAATGCAAATTAAAATTCATAATCTTAAATACTTTATATGTTGGAATACGGTTCAATAATTTAGTGAATAGTCCTAAGTTTTGCAACAAGCTAAGTAAGCATAACAATTTACCAGAGATTCCTTTCCATTTTATGACCTCGTTATTTTATCCATGCCTGTCTTCTAAGGCCATCTTACTGATTCCATGAAGTAGCTGTCAACCATAATATGTAGGCCTTGGGAAAATCTGTCACGAGAAATGTAAAACTGTTATGGTATGTACATGTCTTCACTAGGCACTTGCATGCATGTAAATAGCTACAAGTAATAGATGAAAACACCTGTTAAGTTTTCCTATTGGAAAATATGAAATATTTAAAAAATGTTCAAAGAGAGACAATTGTTTGAATTTTTACAATAAAAAATGAATTTTATTTGTAACAGAGTCATAATCCGAAGAGATGTTTCATGCTGATTCACCTGGGTCATAGGGAAGAACAAATATTGATGATGATAGTATTACCAGGTCGTACTTAATAGGCATATCAATTGCAAGCAAACTAAAATTTCACAATCATGTGAAAAAAGTAGGCAATGTAAACTTTCAGTAAGAGATACAATAGTGTGGAATCACCAAAGTTTATGTAACCATTCAAAATGTCAGTTTGAAAGTATATTTATTTTATTTATCCATGCTAATCATCAAATGTAAACTTAATATTTTTTTGCTGGTAAAATGTTAAATGGTTTTAAATTACAAGAAGATCTACAGATTATTTCATGCACTCAACTTCTCCAATATTGGTCCATTCTCTTTCTTCCCTTTGCTCTGTTTAGTCCCTTCATGAAAATCACAGTTTGTAGGAAAAAATAATTAGTAAACTGAAGAAGCTTATCTCGAGAGATAATTTATGCATGTCAAAATGCAGTACTTTAAGAAAAACTTGCAATTGATATAATAGACTTTGAGTTATGTACAATAGCAACACCAATTTTTTTTAAAATTGACCAAAACTAGGTGATCAATGCAATATTTAAGAGTGTTCTTTTAATTACAAAGCAGAACTACCATCATAGTTAAGTTCAGTATTGTTCAGACTACCACAGATCTTCCAAACAAAACAACAAAAAATTCAATAGATAGGGTCTTATTGATCATGAATTCCTCCAACGGAGAAGATCCATAACCATTGTCTGTTAGATCATTCTCTGAATTCTGTGATCCGTAGTTCCTCCAGTGATGGCCTGATTCTCTAGAGCCTGATTTTGCGTTGGCCCCCGCGCACTGCTATCACTGTTGTCCCCCTTTTAGGAGTAGAGATACAATGCCAGGGAGGAGTCATGTCGCTCATTAATTTGCAGAGCTCTCTTTCAGCTAAAATGCGAACTTATTCTATTTTTTGTGGGAAAGAAGTGTGAATTAATTAATGCATAAGATTATTCTTGTGTATTTATCAATCAAATACATACCTTAGTAGTACATCAATTGATAAGAGATCATACAACTAAAGCAGACGCTGACCCAAGGTGGCATTATTCAAGCATCCAACTAACTCAGGTAACATTTTTTTGCAAGAATTCTAGAGACAATTCTATAGGAGTAGTACTACAGGAAAAAAAACTAAATTTATCAACAGAGCACCTGATGCCTGATCCATTGGAACATATATAATCTAGCTAGACTGATGCAAGAAAGCAATTCAATATCATCACTTATGTCTTGGCATTTCATGGCTGTAAAGGCACAATTCAAAACCCCATTTTATTTAATACTTGAAAGTGAAAATTGAATGGTGTGTCCCAAGAATGCTCTGTTCTAGAACAACTACGATTGATCCTTTAGAGATGTACTTTTACACTCATAACCTACGGACCAGGGGGAAACAGTGCATAAGCTAGAACAACACTCACTATTACCTATACCATATCCTCCACTAAGGAAGAACTCACTAAATGAAGTTGACCCCACCAAAATGACAAACAAATTGTAGTTGTGGCCAACATTGCATGAATTGATCAGGAACTTCCCAACACATGTGCGTATGTAAGAAAAGGTAATGGAAGTAGAAAGAACTTACATTGGATGAAGGCACATGCGAGAGGGTAGAGACGAACCCGCAGCATGATCCAGAAGAAACCGAAAGGCGATGGAGCGGACAACGCCAACCTGGACTGATGGACGACGATGAAGGAAGTAGAGCCTGTAGGAGGCTAAATGCAGCCGTCAGCAATTGGATAAATCAACTGAAGAAACAACTACAGTAGAGCAAAAAGGCTGCCTTATAGAAGCATTGTTGGTTGATTTACAAGCTTCTTTAGAAATCATAACAAAAAGTATTGAAAAAAGCTTTACTGTCTTAGTTCACCGACCAAGAGCACAAACAATTAGAAATCAGATAAAACAGACCTCTGGACAATTTAGAAATAACATCAGTCTCGTACTAACTACAATGGACCCCAATACATAGGTATTAAAAGATCTGAACTATGTAAGATAGAACCACAATTGGATAGAACCACAATTGGAGGAATGAAAGATCTGGGAACAAACCTCGAACAAAGCATCGACCAGAGCGGTCGGTGATTGGTGGTGGCCCTGCTATCTCATGGCTCAATGTGCCTCGACTAGAACGGGGTCAATGTGCCTGTCCATGTGCAATGATGGTATTCTGCTCCATACTGGTCCATGACTAAAATCAAGGAAAATGTACAAGTGTTTGTCATTTCTCTTGTGTGTAAATGCAGCTAAGATACACACTTCAAAACCACAGGAACTGGAGAGGCAGATAAAAGGCTAGATGACTCGAAACTGAGATATATGTTAACAAAAAGTTAATTGAAGTACAATTGTAACTGAAACTGCAAGTCAAATTCATTATAATCCATATCACCCTTGGGATCAATTTGACAAACACTTGGTCGATGTGAATGCTGGCATAACAAAATTCGATTTCAGTGGGTAAATGCCTCTTACGAAATAGATATCTAAATTGAGAGATTTTAAAATAGCATTGTTATACATAGATTTCTCGAATTTAAATGGTCAACATGTCTACTATAGATACGGAGGAAGCTAGCATATGTCTACTTTGAGTTATATACAACAGCAACAACAATTTTTTTTAAACTGACCAAAACTGGGTGATTGTCTCCCAATGCAATATTTAAGAGTATTCTATTAATTACAAAGTAGAACTACCATCACATGTAAGTTTTAGACCCTCGCACAAAAATCATCATGATTCATAGTTAAGTTCAGTATTGTTCAGACTACCACAGATCTTCCAAACAAAACAACAAAAAATTCAACTGGTCAATTTTTTGAGTGAGCAAGGCATAGTTTGGCAGTATAATTTTAGTAAGAACTGAACTACTGTGAAACCACTATTTTTTGATTTGTGGGCAAATACTCTGGATGCTAAAAAACATACACTTTCTGAGTACTGTCAAGTCCACCGAAGTGTTTTGCTGGTATTGTTTTCCTACAGTTGTTTTCAGATAACTACTTCATGGCCAAATAAATTAGCATCTGCTAATTTAGCTTCGCCTAAGCAACATGTTGGAAGGATTAATCAGTGTGTGCTAATGGATTCCGGCTTAGTCAAAAAAACCAAAATACTTCACTCCCAAAGCACCCTAACTGGACTTCAACACACATAGCAGTAAATGTAATCCATCATCGTTACACCCTCACATAGCATAGACAAATAATGAAATGGTTATTGATAGTTAACCAGACACGCGAGTGTATGAAATCAATGTGAACTGGTCATTTAAGTCGATATTTTGTTCTCACGTACCTGCTCCCATGCCTTTTAACATATTGGTGCTGTAGGAGTTGTAATTGTCGTCCCCTGGCTCCATCTCTGTGCTCTCAGTGCTCGTTCTCAACACTGCATGACCCACATCTCGGCTCACACACAGAATTTTTTTGATTAGTTTTATTGATAGGCAGATGATCAATAGATATCTAAATTGAGAGATTTTAAAATAGCATTGTTATACATAGATTTCTCGAATTTAAACGGTCAACATGTCTACTGTAGATACGGAGGAAGCTAGCATATGTACTATTGGGGCACAACAAATAAGCTTGATTAACAAATTTAATTAATTCATTTAAAACACATATTTTCTTTTTGTGTTTTTTGGAAATGTAATTTTTGGATACGAAATTTTACCATTATACATATACAACCAGATTATACAACCAAATAGCATTGTACAACCAAATAGTATGCATGTATTATTTGTAACAATTTAACTTGAATAGCAAAGTTATATAAGGAAATTATATTTTTCAAACGGGCGCAAAATCTGACTTATGCAAACTGCCAACATTAACAGAAATGTAACACAATAAGAAAGAAACAATTCTGTATCATGCTCATATTATTGTTGCATGAGGTTGACACATCTTGAAACAAAAATATAATAATCATGTATCATGACCACAAATATAAATTATATCCTCTTCTTGCCTCACAGAATTAGACTAGACTGAGAACCTAACTACTAAACCCTGTTCCCAAACATTGAAGAAATCAGTTTGCTAATTTTGTTAATTACAAGTCAGATCAAAATATAATGTTTAATCCAACTGAAAAATCTTGTGGAAGATCTGACCAAGTATTTTGTAGACAACTGCATGTACAGATACTATATCACATAATAACAGGTAGATTTGACTACTTTTACAAATACTGAATTATGATAGGGTGAACATGATGCAGACTTACCATATAATATTCAAACAATAAGAAGATATGTTTGGATGAGATATTTGATGTATGGAGCATGAGATATTTGATGCATGGGGGGTGGGGTGGTTAAGGAGGAGCTTACTCATGATGAGCAGCCAGGCATGCAAGTAATAACTGGATTTGTGGCCGTCGTCCGTGCATTGCCGAGACAGAGCTTGGGGTAGGCTGTCTCCTTGTCATCACAAATCTCCATCAACCTGGGGTGGGCGGTTGCAAAGAAATCATCAAACCGGGTCGGCATCAAACGTGTAAACCGGGTCGGCATCAAACGTGTAAACCGGGTTGCAAAGAAACCATCAAACGTGTTGAACTGTAACACAGTGAATCTTTGGTGTCGCCAGTATATGTACACATTAAACCGGGTCGGCGGCTTAAAGGTATGATCCTCCAAGCCACCCAGCACCGAACCAGACCAATCCCAGTTAAACTGTTGCCTAGTAATGCCCTAACCTTTGAGAAGATAGGTGCAAGTTTGGCCCGTTCAACAGTGGTAAGCCGACCGGGAAGAGGATGCTTCGGGTTGAGACGTTGGTCACGATAACTTGGTAAGGGATTTTCATCAGCAGGAGAAGTGTCTTTGCAGTAGAACCAGGTTTTTCCAATCTTTGGGATGGCTTGGAAGCTGAGCATAAGGGAAAATGGCGTCTCTACGTCGCTGAATTGAGATCCCTCCAAGTTCTTGGCTGGGACCGTCAGTAAATTTGTTCTGGCGGTTCAGGTAAAAATACTCTCTGAAGAGGTCAACACTAGGTTCTTCTTGACAGTATACTTCACACAAGACTTGGAAATTGCAAATATTGGAAATGGAATTGGGCTCGATGTCTTGAGGATGAAGTTGCATTAAATGAAGAACATCATGGAAGAATTCTAATCCGGGTGGTGAGAAGCCCCGATTCATATGATCAGTGAAAACGATAACTTCATCATCTTGCGGCTAAAGTTTGGATTCATCCGGTTTAGGAGCACGCCAGTGAATAACGTCTTTGGCCGGTAAGAAACCAATTTTGACATAATCCTCGAGTATTGCCTCCATGACAATGGATGGAACCCAATCGCATGCCGTAACAGTCTTGGTCATGATTGGGTAAACGGCCTACACAAGGCGATTCAAGATGTTATTAAACCGGCAGATATCTAGCGAGTTACAAATTATTGTTTAAACCACTATACAAGGATAAAAGTTATAGAGATTTAGTTCAGAATATGTGGATTGTTAAGCCGGAGGATTGAATTATGAGGATGAACAAACCAGCTTGGGTAAACCGGAAGCATATGGCCGGATTATTGACTTAAGTGGATGATGGCGGCTTAAACGGGGCCTAATGATATATGATGGGTCATGGTTTATCTTATAAGCCGCCAGGGTGGTTTTTAGTGCTTTGAATCTACCAAGTGGAAATTTTGCTAAGTGGTGGATAAACAGATTTCACAAGTTAAAGCTATGATTTTAGATCTATGGCAGTTTAGGAAAAACAGTGAAAATAATACCTAAGGTGGCGACAGTGGAAAGCTTTGATGCTCAAATGTGATTTTCTATGAAGAGATGCTATTCTAGTAGTAAAAATGATGGTAAAACTGCTTCCGCACAAGATCTACGGCATCTTCGGATCAAAAACCTAACGGAGTGGAAGAAAGCAATGAAGAACGGCAAGAACGCCGACGAACGGCCCGAACCCTAACACAGATCTGAGATAAAAGGGGGAGGTGCACTTACAAGTAATGAGGAGCAGCGGCGGTGCGCCGGGGTTCTCTGATCCAATCAGGTCGGTGCAATAGCCTAGGTTGGTGCACTGGTTGGAGGTCGCGATAGCGAAGTTCGAGCGCTCGTGCGGCTGTGCGAAGGAGGAAGACAAAGAAGGAAGCGAGGGGGAAAATGAGAGAAACCCTGTCCCTATTTATAAGAGGGGTGAATACAAGGTATGCACGGGAATCGAGGAGGCCGAAATCATCATGTGGCTATAGGTATGCCTCAATTTTCGGGAAGTTTATTAAGATAAGGATCAGTTAAGATGTTCTGGGCCTCGTGCGAAGTTAATGCGAATGATTTCATGGCGGTTTAAGAAGATTTTGAGAGCTGACGTCATGGCGGGTTACAACAAGTGATGTAAATTTTTACAAATCAGGTATTGCAGATTGATATGAACAAGTTCAAATCAACCTGGGGCCTAATATTGGGGATATAACTACTGGGTATGAACCGCCCAGGAGGGGCCGGGTCATACCACTGGCGATTATCCATGAAGGTGGCGGTTCATCACAAGCCCACTAACGGCCCAAGACCCAGAGGTGACTTAGGGCCCAAGAGGATGAACCGCCATATGAATAATTTGTATTGTAATGCAAGTTTAGTTAGTCACGGAGACGGACATGTTGTCTATGAGCCGGCCGAGACTTTGTAAGCCGTCGGGCGTCAACCTGTGTATATAAAGGGACGACCCGGCGGCCAGTTAGGGCAGGAAAATAAGAGATCGAGAACTAGGTCAAGCGTATTCGCTCCCTGGTAATTGAAGCCCAAGCAATAACCATCCTACACTGGATTAGACTGTTACCTCCACCGCGAGGGGGCGAACCAGTATAAACTCTCTGTGTCTCTTGTCCCGTTTAACCCCTTCAAGCTAACTACGTTGCGATGGCTCTACACCTAAGTCCTTACGCTAGGACATCTAACATGATAATTTCACGACAGACGTGGAAGACATTATTTATCCTAGGGGACATCATCGCCACCACACAACCCAAGCCAAGATGTTGAACAAACATGAACAAGAGTGGGGTCCTTTCCTCCGTCGAAGGCCAGAGTCGCTCGCACCTCCACGGCCATAGGAGGCGGGGTGACCCGGCGGCACCGCCAACAACCGTTCGACCCTGTTTTGCACTGATTTCTTTCTAATTTCTCAAAAAGTATTTTAATTTTATTTTTTGAATAGATGTTAAGAGTTTCGCCAAAGATTTCATGAATTTAAAATATTCATAAATTATCAAAAGTGAACATTTAATTTAATTAGTATACGATTTTAATAAATATTTAAAGGTTTTTGAAAATATTTATGGATTTTAAAATTTTCATAAATTTTGAAAATATTCCTGGAGTTAGAAAATATTTGGAAAAATATTAATAAATTCTAAAAAGTATTACCAAGTTTCAAATGAAAAGAAAAACATTCAAACTAAAAAAATAAAAATAAAAATAGAAAACCCGAAAGATAGCGGGATGAGAAAAACACCAATAAAAGAAAAAGAAAACTAGACAAATATCGCACCACGAACTAAATAGGAGTCCCCTTATGGTGGCGCACTAAGAATTTTTTTAGCAATGGTATCGTAGCTGGCGAGCCAAGAGTAGCTCGGAGGATTGTAGTCCGTGGACCACCAAGCCCATCATCTTGATGTGGTAGACTTCATTTTGCAGCTTTGGATGGCGATGTGCAGCCCGACACTATATTAAATCTATACCTAATAATAAAGGAGCTATTGCTTCTTTCCTCCAAAGGTGCAAGATATTACACACAATGTCACCTATAAGTGATAAAAATGTTTCACACGGGAATCCCCCTCCTGGGCCAGGCCATGTAATAGGGACCTCCTATACTGCACTCTGCATGTTGGGAGAATACGCAGCGCGCCCGTTTGGACCGACCCATGTCTGGGCGGCCTGTTTTTAAAATTTTGGTTTTTTCTTCTTCTTTTCTGTTTTCAGACTTTTCAGTTAAATAATTTGGGACTTCAAACAAGTTTCAAAAATTAAAGAAAAATGAGAATTTTGAAATAAAATATTTAATAAATCACAAAATATTCTTGGATTAAAAAATTGTTCACAATTTTATAAAAAATATTTGCTTATTTAGAAAAATATTCAAAATTTGAGAACAAATGTTTGGGAAATCAGAAAATGCTCATGATTTTTTAAATAATTCATCTATTAAAAAAGTTAATGAAATTGAACAAATTTCGCCATAAATTGTTCATGAATGGAACAATATCATAAAATTGAAAAGTGCAACGCTATGCGTCGGCCGGTGGATCATTTCAAAAGATCCGCCGCCTCGCAAACCATTAGATTCTACATCGGGTAGACGTCAGATTTAACTGCCAACTTTGCAATAAGTATGATGTTGTGCTCGAATGTTTACAACTCTGTTCATGTTGCAGAACTTTTACCACCAAGGTATTGTTGCAGAAATTTTTCTGCAACAGTGTTAACGTTGCAAACAAATTTACTGAAGAAAGTTTTACAACATCACTAATGTTGTAGAAATCATTCTTGCAACGGGGAGGATGTTCAAAGAAAAAGACCACCGTCGTTCGCCATGATCTCCCATTGAAAGGTGGTGAGGAGGAGCGACGCAACCTGTCCTCACCATTGCGCCGCCACCGGCGAGCGTCGGACCTTCGACCAGAACGCCTTGCCACCATCCTCCTCTCCGACGAAGTGCCCCGGTTGTAACAGTGCACCTCGGCGGCGACCGCGCCGGACCCCGGCTGCAATGGCGCACCATGGTGGCCGACGGCAAGCCCATGCTCACGGTAAGCCGGGACCATCCCGTTGTGCGGCTGATGCGGAGCCACATGTGTTTGAGGATGAAAGTATAAAGAAGACATGAAGGCGGTCGAGGTTTCACATGAGATCCAGATCCTGCAACAGACTAGTTGTTGCAGTGGGAGAAATTGCAACAACGGCTCAGTTGCAAAACCTAAATTATGTACTCCCCAAACTATTCGATCAAAATAGATCTGACGGACGCGCTTGTTATCATCAGCCGGATGACAAGCGCTTTCCAACTGAAAAATTGTCCGTGTCTTATAAAATAGTTTATTCATTCATAAAATGTTCGCTGATTCAAAAAATCATTATGCATATGAAAAAAATGTTTGTTAAATCAAAAAATGTTCATGGATTTCAAAATTATTCCAGAAATTTCTAAAACAAAGTTCGTCCATTCTAGAAATGTTTGCCGATTCAAAAACAATTGTTAAAAAATGTTCACAATTGTAAAGAAAAGTTTGCAAATAGTATAAAATGCTCATGAATTCAAAAAGTGTTCTTTATTTTAGAAAATGTTTGAAAATTTTGTATAACTGTTCATGGATCTGTAAAAAATTCATGATTTCACGTATGTTCACGAGTTTTAAAAAATGTTCATGATTTCACGGAATTGAGAGTGATAGTGTATCTTGTTAATGCAATAAAATATGATCATTGCCATTGGGTAATATGTTTTTTTTCTCTCGTTGCAAAGCACGGGCCCTTTTCCTAATCTATACCTAATAATAAAGGGGGCTATTGCTTCTTGCAGTACGTCCCGAAAATTGACTCCAAAGATGTAAAATATTACTCACCAATGCCACCTACCATGCGTACTATTACTTCATCATCTCTCTTGAGTTATGTTGAGATCTCCGCTCGCAAATGAACGGTCCACTAAGTTTTAGCTCGGATTTTGGCTATCAGAGTCTGTTGAAGTTCAAACTGGCAATGATGTATCATTTGTTTGGCATAATCCCGTCACCAAAAATAAAAGTTCCAACAGACAATGATTGGAGGAAGTATCCGAGAGGCATGATTAGGCAACACAAGTGGATGTTAATGTGATGCTTGAGTAATATGTTTGTTCTACCCAAAACCCATGGTCATGTTTATGTTTCGAAAAGCTCCAAAATGCAAATCCATTATCTTGAGAGAATAATTTTTTGTTTGCTCCGCACCTAGTTAACTACCAAGGTTTAACTTGTGAACTTGAAGTACTACTAAACCATCTATGGCTATGCAGCGAGCTTAGGTGCAATCATTCAAATGCAAATTTTTTCTTAATTAAGACTGCAATATTTGTGAGAATCGATATATTATATCTTCATGAGCTGGTAAACCCCTTGTACTCATTTGTCGAACTCCCTTTCGCTCTTTTTATTTCTCAGTTGCTTGAAGACAAGCAAGACTTATATAAGAGGGTTTTTGATGCGGTCTTCACATGTGTTTTTGATATTTCTTACACCTTTCTAATGCTAATCCTCGGAGAAATAAGAAAATTTGTTTTACTGTTGATGTGCAAAAACAAATATATATGGAAGAAAACAATCAATATCTTGGCAAACGAACATATTTGGAGAACCTTTCTCGTGTGGCGAAAATCTAACAGAGCAATCGGAGCGCAAGATGGCGCATGGTACGAGTGATCCTGCTCGTACCGTTCGGCGTCCAAACCGCTCGCTCGTTTTGTCTTTTTTGTGCTCGTTCCTTCACGAGGAAAAAATATACCACCTCTATTTGGTGACCTAAAACATTTTCTAAAAGTTTACAAAGGGAGCAGATATTAGTTTTTGGAAGAATTGGTGAAGTAAAAAAAGTTCATGAATTTTAAAAATATCCATAAATTCGAAAAGTTCTCATGAATTAAATTTGGTCTACCTGTTTTAAAATGTTTGCAATTTTTTAAAAGTTTTCACTTTCAAAAATTTCCACAAATTTAAAAAAGTTCACAAAATTTGAAAATAGAAATTTAAAAAATGTTTAGAAACATTTATTTATGAAAATGAACCAAAAAAAAGACAGAACGCAAGCGAAACCAATAAACAAACACAGAAAACATAAATCCGGAAGCTTCACAAATCCCGTTGAAAAAAAATCTTTACATTGTTTTTGAGAAACAATAGAATCTTTACATGAGCCAGTCATTTAACGGAACTGTTTCCAAGCTGCCTTATTTTTTTTATGTTTACTTCCAAGCTGCCTAGGCCAACGGGCTAGAGCTGTCAACGGGTTCGAAGCTGCTTCCAAGGCCCAAAACAACGGGCTAGAGCTGTCAACACCGTGCGTCTGCGGGGCAACTCGCGAGAAAACACAACTCCTCCCGCCCACGCCCTCGCTCCAGGCCACGTCAGCGATCCGCGCCACCCCTTCTCCACC
>NW_021184368.1:0-1273 GCF_002162155.2 Triticum dicoccoides
GGCTCAAACAATTCCTACTCATACTAGTGGGTTTCATCTATTTACTGTGGAATGACAGGTCATGCAAAGGATAAAGGGGTTCAGCTACCGCAGCAAGTAACAGATGAATCGTTGTTGTCCTAATGCAGTAAAAGAGAGCAGGAGCGAGAGAGTGGGATTTTATCGGAATGAACAAGGGGGTTTTGCTTGCCTGGCACTTCTGAAGATAGCATTGAGTCTTCATCAGTGTCAACGATCACATCATCGATATCACGTCTATCGAGAGGGGACAATACCGGCAACACAAAAGGGAACAAAATCAATGCAATGCACAATATGATGCATGATCATGACATGGCAAAATGAATGTGTTTTGGGCTAATGCAACTAGCAACAGATTAAATGAAGTTGGTTTGAATACAAAATTCAAATTCAAACTCCATATGTGATTATTCAAATGCCATTTAATTGATTTGTGCTAAACAGCAGCTATAAGTTGTTCTAACATGCATGAAAATGGTACAGATGGATTCCTTGAATTTTTCTGATCATTTTTCATATATAAATTATTTAATTTGGAGTTACGGTTAATTTTCTATGAATTATTGAAGTTTATACAATTTTCTGGAATTTCAGAATTAAATTAAATCCAGAAATGATTTAGTTGCGTCAGCATGACGTGACAGTGACGTCAGCGAGTCAACAGCCGTTGTCCAGGTCAAATCTGACCTGTGGGCCCCATATGTCAGTGTCACAGGAGTTAATCCCGGTCAAACCCAGCGCTGACTGGGGTTTGACCAGGGGTGGGGCCCGCTGTCAGCGGCTGGTGAGGTGGCTAATGGTGGGGATTAGTGCTAAATAAACCGCCACGTCAGCCTCGCCGGGGTTCGGCCGGTGACGACCAAACCGCACGGCGGTGCTTCGCCGGAATGGGCTACAGGCGGCGAGAAAGCGCGCGGAGACCACCGGGGCGTAGCCCGTGCTCTTCCGCATCCAACGGAGCAGGAAGGAGCGGACGGGGTGCGCTGTACTCGCCGAAGTCGAGCTCGCGGCGGCGGCCGGAGCTCGGGCAACAGCGGAGATGGCGCTATGGTGCATGGGAGGAGGGGCTGGTGGGCGCTACGGGCTCCTGGGAGCGCTCTGAGTACGTCTGCGTGCTCGGTTTGGACGGAGGTGAACCAAAACGACGACGGCGACAAGTCCGGCGCCGGTGAGGTCTCGGTCCCGACGGAAACGACGGATACGACGAGCTAATGGACAGGGAAGAAGGGGGGGTCGGTAGAGGAGCTCACGG
>NW_021184369.1:0-895 GCF_002162155.2 Triticum dicoccoides
TAGGGTCTACACACTTAAGGTTCGGTGACGCTAGGGTTATGAAGATATGTATATGCAGAAACCCGAATGTTGTTCGGAGTCCCGGATGAGATCCCGGACGTCATGAGGAGTTCCGGAATGGTCCGGAGGTAAAGAATTATATATAGGAAGTGCTATTTCGGGCATCGGGACAAGTTTCGGGGTTATCGGTATTGTACCGGGACCACCGGAAGGGTCCCGGGGGTCCACCGGGTGGGGCCACCTGTCCCGGGGGGCCACATGGGCTGTAGGGGGTGCGCCTTGGCCATCATGGGCCAAGGGCACCAGCCCCTATAGGCCCATGCGCCTAGGGTTTCCCCCTAGGAGGAGTCCTAGTGGTGGAAGGCACCCCTAGGTGCCTTGGGGGGGGAGGGAAACCTCCCCTAGGCCGCCGCCCCCCCCTAGTAGATCTCATCTACTAGGGCCGGCGCCCCCCCTGGCACCCCTATATATAGTGGGGGAGAGGAGGGACTTCACACACCAGCCCCTGGCGCCTCCACCTCCCCCCGTTACGTCTCTCCCTCGTAGTCTCGGCGAAGCCCTGCTGCTGTGACGCCCTGCATCCACCACCACGCCGTCGTGCTGCTGGATCTTCATCAACCTCTCCTCCCCCCTTGCTGGATCAAGAAGGAGGAGACGTCTCCCGTCCCGTACGTGTGTTGAACGCGGAGGTGCCGTCCGTTCGGCGCTGGTCATCGGTGATTTGGATCACGTCGAGTACGACTACATCATCACCTTGCAAGCTTCCGCACGCGATCTACAAGTGGTATGTAGATGCAAACTCTCTCCCTAGACTCGTTGCTTAGATGAACTCATAGATGGATCTTGGTGAAACCGTAGGAAAAATTTTAATTTTCTGCAACGTTCCCCAACACAG
>NW_021184370.1:0-1706 GCF_002162155.2 Triticum dicoccoides
CGTTTCGCCTAAGTTATCAAAATCCTACCGAGTGGTAAGCCAGCCTTCCACTCGGAGGCTTAGCTGCAGCCTCGTGCTCGCCTAAGTTATAAAAATCCTACCGAGTGAAGAGCAACCCTCTCACTCGGGGGCTTAGCTGCAGTCCAAGCACTCGCCTAAGTCGTGAAAATCCTACCGAGTGAAGAGCAATCCTCTCACTCGGAGGCTTAGCTGCAGCCTCGTGCTCGCCTAAGTTATCAAAATCCTACCGAGTGGTAAGCCAGCCTTCCACTCGGAGGCTTAGCTGCAGCCGCGTGCTCGCCTAAGTTATAAAAATCCTACCGAGTGGAGAGCAACCCTCTCACTCGGGGGCTTAGCTGCAGTCCAAGCACTCGCCTAAGTTGTGAAAATCCTACCGAGTGAAGAGCAACCCTCTCACTCGGGGGCTTAGCCGCAGCCCTGTGCTCGCCTAAGTTACAAAAATCCTACCGAGTGAAGAGCAACCCTCTCACTCGGGGGCTTAGCTGCAGCCTAGTGCTCGTCTAAGTGGACTAAAGAATAAGTCGATTGCAGCACAGGCACCTTGCTTTGAACCTGCGAAAGACATTCCGAGCCGAAGGCAATCGTATTCAAGCACCAAATCCAAGTTTGAATCGACATCTAAAGGAACCGAAAGTGCTCAGGCGTCAAGCCTGTTAAGGTTTGTCGGTTACAATTTCACTCGGCATACCGAGGCAAATTTAAAGCGTCGAGCCAGAAGAAGTTTTTTACCCCTCCTGTGGAGGGCTGGAAGGTGCAACAAATTCATCAAGGTCAATCCCGTCGGCGATCCGAGTGGCAGCTGCAAGGAAAGTTTCCATAAAGGATCTGAAGTCGTGCTTCTTGGTATTGGCCACCCGAAGGGCCGCCAGCTTCTCTTCTCGCGCATCTTTGCAGTGGACTCGGGCCAGACACAGAGCGACATCTGCACCACACCGAGCCGAGGACTTCTTCCACTCCTGCACTCGACCAGGGATCGTGTTCAAGCGGGCCATCAGCGACTCAAGGTCATTCTGAAGTGTCTCCTCAGGCCAGAGCGTCGAGTCAATGCGAGATGTGGCGGCCTTCAGCCTTGCGAGATAGTCCACGACAGCTGCAACACGAGACTCCAGTCGGAAAACATCCATGGCAACTTCATCGTTCACCGGAGAATTGACGGGGTCAAGGTTTGGCTCCAGTCGGCTGGTTTCTTCATCAAAGTTTTGACAAAATTCTGCAAGGGTGATCACTAAGTCAAGGAGATAGTCGAATGGAAAAAGCCACAATTGGAAATATTTGCCAAACATGGAGGTCTACCTTCAAGCATAAGGAACAACTTTTTGGCAAGGCCACTCAGGAAGGCCTCCAGTTCAGTTTTCTTCTCAGTCAATTTGCTGACTTGGTCGGTCAGGGCAGCTTTGTCAGTTTTCAATCGACTGACCTCCTTGTTGGCAATCCCAAGAGCAGCTTTCAGATTGGTATTGTCTTGTTCGAGCTTGGTAACTGAAGCTAACTTCTCGTCAGCAAGCTTGATCTTCTCAGCTAGCTCAAGGTCTTTCTTCTGCTGGGCCTCCCTTACCTTACCTGCAAGTTACAGCAAGATCAGATGCTGAAACAAGCAAGGGGAAAAGCAGTCGTCAGGGTCTCACCAAACATACCTTCGGTCTCCTCCTTTGCCTTTGTCAGCTTCTCCTGAACCAGCTTCAAGC
>NW_021184371.1:0-940 GCF_002162155.2 Triticum dicoccoides
GTATGTGTGTTGATTGTAGAGGCATTAATAATATTACTATTCGTTATCGTCATCCTATTCCTAGGCTAGATGATATGCTTGATGAATTGAGTGGCTCTACAATATTCTCCAAAGTTGATTTGCGTAGTGGATACCATCAAATTCGTATGAAATTGGGAGATGAATGGAAAACAGCATTTAAAACTAAGTTTGGATTATATGAGTGGTTAGTCATGCCTTTTGGGTTAACTAATGCGCCTAGTACTTTCATGAGACTAATGAACGAAGTTTTACGTGCTTTCATTGGACGATTTGTGGTAGTCTATTTTGATGATATACTGATTTATAGCAGATCTTTGGAAGAACATTTGGAACATTTACGTGCTGTTTTTATTGCTCTACGTGATGCACGTTTGTTTGGTAACCTTGGGAAGTGCACCTTTTGCACCGACCGAGTATCTTTTCTTGGCTATGCTCCACAGGGAATTGAAGTTGACAAAGCCAAGATTGAAGCTATTGAGAGTTGCCCGCAGCCCAAAACGGTCACACAAGTGAGGAGTTTTCTTGGCCTCGCTGGATTCTATAGGCGTTTTGTGAGAGATTTCAGCACCATTGCTGCACCTCTCAACGAGCTTACAAAGAAGGATGTGCCTTTTGTTTGGGGTACCGCACAGGAAGAAGCCTTCACGGTATTGAAAGATAAGTTGACACATGCTCCTTTACTCCAACTTCCTGATTTTAATAAGACTTTTGAGCTTGAATGTGATGCTAGTGGAATTGGATTAGGAGGTGTGTTATTACAAGATGGCAAACCTGTTGCATACTTTTCTGAAAAATTGAGTGGGCCTAGTCTGAATTATTCTACTTATGATAAAGAATTATATGCTCTTGTTCGGACTTTAGAAACATGGCAACATTATTTATGGCCCAAAGAATTTGTTATACATTCTGATCATGAATC
>NW_021184372.1:0-2122 GCF_002162155.2 Triticum dicoccoides
AGTTGGTTGTTTACGTGCACTCCAAGAAATCAAGTTACTCCCAAGAAACACTACAAAACCTCCAGTTGATCTTCTATCATCAGGACAGCCTGCCCAATCAGCATCTGAGAAAGTACTTACAAGCATTGAGTCGGACTTGCCAAGTCTGAGTCCATGACTCTTTGTTCCTTGAAGATATCTGAGTATCCTCTTTACCGTTGTCCAATGTGTGCTAGTAGGAGCATGTAAGAACTGGCATACTTTATTAACTAAGTATGAAATATCTGGCCTAGTTAAAGTCAAATATTGCAATGCTCCTACTATACTCCTATACCTAGTGGAGTCCTCTGCTCCAAGCACTTCTCCATCATAAAGAGACATCTTCTCAGAAGTAGACAAAGGAGTAGACAACGGCTTACACCCTTTCATGCCCATTCTTTGAAGTATCTCTTGAACATATTTTTCTTGTGATAGCAAAATTCCACTCTTTACATTTTTTACCTCAATCCCAAGGAAGAAGTGAAGGCTGCCAAGATCCTTTAACGCAAACTCCTTGCTCAAATCCGCGAGAAGAGCTTCAACTGCTTTAGAGGACAAGATAGTGACAACAATGTCATCAACATAAATGAGCATGAAGATAGTTATCCCACGTCGGTGATAGAAGAACAACGAGGTATCTCCTTTAGAAGGAACAAATCCAACTGACTGCAACTTGGAAGAGAGCCGAGAATACCATGCTCTAGGTGCTTGCTTCAGCCCATACAAAGCCTTATCAAGCTTGCAAATATAATGAGGTGCTTTAGGATGCTCATAACCAAGAGGTTGCCTCATGAACACTTCCTCTTCCAGAACACCATGCAAAAACACGTTCTTTACATCTAGCTATCTGATGCACCAATTTCTAGATACTACAACTGAAAGAATTAATCTGATGGTAGCTGCCTTTACTACCGGACTAAACCTGTCCTCATAATCAACCCCATACCTCTGTTTGAAGCCTTTTGCAACTAGCCATGCCTTGTACCTATCAACAGTGCCATCAGATTTCCTTTTCACCTTAAAAACCCACTTGCAGTCAATTATGTTTTTGCCCTTGACTGGTGGGACCAAACGCCAGGTTCGGTTTTTCATTAAGGCGACATACTCTTCATCCATTGCTTCTTTCCACCAGGGTTCACCAAGAGCTTCACCAAAACTTTGCGGTTCACCTGTTGCACAAAAGAGCCCCAACGAACACAGCCATCTTTATATATTTTGGGTTTAGGAATACCGCTCCTTGATCTGGTGTGAGCAGGTGCAGGAGGAGGCGGCGCCGGTCGCTCAATGTGTTGTTGGAGGCGATTAGGTAAAACAGGCGACCCTGAATCTGCCACAGAAGATCCTCCAGACGACTCCTGTAGCAGATCCTGCTGGATCCGAGGCGAATCAGGCACAAAGAAGGCCTCCTCTACGGAACTGCCATTTGGCGTTCCTGGAAGGCGCCGCAGGTGCTGGTCGGGGGCGCGCGTGACCACGCCCGAGTCTGCGGCCCCGCACGGGTGACGTGGCTCGCTGTAGTCTACTCGTGGTGTTGGCCCGCCTGGCCCCGTAGACGGAAGCAGCCGACTGAGGCGACGCGCTGGGGACCCGCCTGCTCCCGCCACAGGTGCGGCCCGCCTGGCCACCGAATCAAAGGTGGGCGGTGATCCCGCGGCGGATTCTCCTGCTGCGCCTGGCGCCTCTATCGCGGCGGATCCCGAGGCCGATTCGCCCTGATCTGCATCGGAGTCAGCGCCAAGATCATCTGTGCCTGTATACATAAAATCATGTGCATTTTCTCCGTTTTCTTCATTGATTTCCTGCATGCTTGCATCAGAGTTTTGGTCAAAGGTATTATAGTTAGACATTGACATGCGATCACCAGTATCTAGTACTCCCCCTTGATCAAAACAGGATGCTGGGAGAAGATGAGAAGGCAAGAGAACAAGCTCCTTGCGGAGTTGTGCGCCGGCATTAGGATGTAGTGTGGCGAAGGGAAACACGCGTTCATCAAAAAACCACGCCGCGAGAAATATAGACCCAACCAGTAGAAATATCGAGGCACTTGTACCCTTTGTGGAGGCTATTGTACCCTAGAAAAGCGCATTGTTTTGACCGAAATTCA
>NW_021184373.1:0-1095 GCF_002162155.2 Triticum dicoccoides
CGCTTGAAGTCTGCCGAGCACATGTCGTGTGCAGACGCTAAGTGGTGGAAACATGTATGAAGAAGTACACCCCTGCAGGGTTATCATGATCTATTCGAATAGCCGCGTCCGCGGTAAAGGACTACTTGGTTGCCTATACAGTTCATAGACAAGTAAATGGAAACTACTAAAAGCCTCAAGATAAGTGTGAGTGCCGAGGATGGCTCTTCCGTAGGAAGACGGAGGTGGATCCTCGGTAGTGTATTGAAGTGGTGAGTAGTGGACTCGTGTGCGCAAAACCATTTCAAGTTGGAGTCTCGTAGGTTAGCCTAGCCAAGAGTCAAAGCTGGCTTGCTGCAACAACTCCACCAACCCTTCTTGATAATATGCATGTATGTAGGATCTGATGTAAGACTTGCTGAGTACCTTTGTACTCATGTTGCTATAATTTACATTTTTACAGAAGACGCTGCAACCCCTTCTGATGGGTTCTACATAGACGTTGACATCAATGAGTAGGCTAAGACCCAGGTGGTGATCCTGAGCTTGTGAAGGACCACGTAGTATAGCTAGGCTTTCCAAGCCTCTTTTATTTTTCTAGTTGTCTGTACTCAGACAAGTTACTTCCGCTGCTGGCTTGTATGACTGTATGACTTGAATGCTGGGTCGTGTGACCCGTACCTGTGTGTATGATTATGTATGGCTCCCTGAGCCTTAAATAAAGTACTTGTGTCATAGAGTCATGTTGTGATGCCTTGTTGTGTTTGCACATATCGAGCATATTGTGTGTATGATTGAAATGCTTGGTATGTGTGGGATCTGACTATCTAGTTGTTTATCCTTAGTAGCCTCTCTTACCGGGAAATGTCTCCTAGTGTTACCACTGAGCCATGGTAGCTTGCTACTGCTCTGGAACACTTAGGCTGGCCGGCATGTGTCCTTCTTCGTTCCTGTGTCTGTCCCTTCGGGGAAATGTCACGCATTGAGTACCGGAGTCCTGCTAGCCCAGTGCTACAGCCCGGACCCACTTGCTGATGACCGACACGTTCGTTGCTGGGTCATGGATGCCTGTCCCTGTAAGTCTGTGCCACTTTGGGTTTACGACTAGTCATGTCA
>NW_021184374.1:0-2122 GCF_002162155.2 Triticum dicoccoides
AGTTGGTTGTTTACGTGCACTCCAAGAAATCAAGTTACTCCCAAGAAACACTACAAAACCTCCAGTTGATCTTCTATCATCAGGACAGCCTGCCCAATCAGCATCTGAGAAAGTACTTACAAGCATTGAGTCGGACTTGCCAAGTCTGAGTCCATGACTCTTTGTTCCTTGAAGATATCTGAGTATCCTCTTTACCGTTGTCCAATGTGTGCTAGTAGGAGCATGTAAGAACTGGCATACTTTATTAACTAAGTATGAAATATCTGGCCTAGTTAAAGTCAAATATTGCAATGCTCCTACTATACTCCTATACCTAGTGGAGTCCTCTGCTCCAAGCACTTCTCCATCATAAAGAGACATCTTCTCAGAAGTAGACAAAGGAGTAGACAACGGCTTACACCCTTTCATGCCCATTCTTTGAAGTATCTCTTGAACATATTTTTCTTGTGATAGCAAAATTCCACTCTTTACATTTTTTACCTCAATCCCAAGGAAGAAGTGAAGGCTGCCAAGATCCTTTAACGCAAACTCCTTGCTCAAATCCGCGAGAAGAGCTTCAACTGCTTTAGAGGACAAGATAGTGACAACAATGTCATCAACATAAATGAGCATGAAGATAGTTATCCCACGTCGGTGATAGAAGAACAACGAGGTATCTCCTTTAGAAGGAACAAATCCAACTGACTGCAACTTGGAAGAGAGCCGAGAATACCATGCTCTAGGTGCTTGCTTCAGCCCATACAAAGCCTTATCAAGCTTGCAAATATAATGAGGTGCTTTAGGATGCTCATAACCAAGAGGTTGCCTCATGAACACTTCCTCTTCCAGAACACCATGCAAAAACACGTTCTTTACATCTAGCTATCTGATGCACCAATTTCTAGATACTACAACTGAAAGAATTAATCTGATGGTAGCTGCCTTTACTACCGGACTAAACCTGTCCTCATAATCAACCCCATACCTCTGTTTGAAGCCTTTTGCAACTAGCCATGCCTTGTACCTATCAACAGTGCCATCAGATTTCCTTTTCACCTTAAAAACCCACTTGCAGTCAATTATGTTTTTGCCCTTGACTGGTGGGACCAAACGCCAGGTTCGGTTTTTCATTAAGGCGACATACTCTTCATCCATTGCTTCTTTCCACCAGGGTTCACCAAGAGCTTCACCAAAACTTTGCGGTTCACCTGTTGCACAAAAGAGCCCCAACGAACACAGCCATCTTTATATATTTTGGGTTTAGGAATACCGCTCCTTGATCTGGTGTGAGCAGGTGCAGGAGGAGGCGGCGCCGGTCGCTCAATGTGTTGTTGGAGGCGATTAGGTAAAACAGGCGACCCTGAATCTGCCACAGAAGATCCTCCAGACGACTCCTGTAGCAGATCCTGCTGGATCCGAGGCGAATCAGGCACAAAGAAGGCCTCCTCTACGGAACTGCCATTTGGCGTTCCTGGAAGGCGCCGCAGGTGCTGGTCGGGGGCGCGCGTGACCACGCCCGAGTCTGCGGCCCCGCACGGGTGACGTGGCTCGCTGTAGTCTACTCGTGGTGTTGGCCCGCCTGGCCCCGTAGACGGAAGCAGCCGACTGAGGCGACGCGCTAGGGACCCGCCTGGTCCCGCCACAGGTGCGGCCCGCCTGGCCACCGAATCAAAGGTGGGCGGTGATCCCGCGGCGGATTCTCCTGCTGCGCCTGGCGCCTCTATCGCGGCGGATCCCGAGGCCGATTCGCCCTGATCTGCATCGGAGTCAGCGCCAAGATCATCTGTGCCTGTATACATAAAATCATGTGCATTTTCTCCGTTTTCTTCATTGATTTCCTGCATGCTTGCATCAGAGTTTTGGTCAAAGGTATTATAGTTAGACATTGACATGCGATCACCAGTATCTAGTACTCCCCCTTGATCAAAACAGGATGCTGGGAGAAGATGAGAAGGCAAGAGAACAAGCTCCTTGCGGAGTTGTGCGCCGGCATTAGGATGTAGTGTGGCGAAGGGAAACACGCGTTCATCAAAAAACCACGCCGCGAGAAATATAGACCCAACCAGTAGAAATATCGAGGCACTTGTACCCTTTGTGGAGGCTATTGTACCCTAGAAAAGCGCATTGTTTTGACCGAAATTCA
>NW_021184375.1:0-5425 GCF_002162155.2 Triticum dicoccoides
AGACGATGCCGGTTCTTTGCTTTCACCCGCCCCGGCGCCGAGCCACCTCGCTGCGGCTTTTCATTGCTCGCCAGCAGCTGGGCGAGGGCGGCGAGCACCATGAGATGCTCTTCTTCCTGGACGCCGGCTTCGGCTTCCTCCTCCAGCAGCGCGGCGAGCGCTTCCTCGTCATCCGAGTCCATCGCCGAGGCAGGCAAATCGCCGAATACCTTGCGCCCGGTGGGCGTGCACCCGCCGCTAAACTTCCCCTCCACGGCTGGAAACGGCGGCCGAAAATGCCCAGCTGCTGTCGGAGGGGCTGCCGCGGCGAACCTCTGCTATTTTTCCAGCAGGGAATGGCTATCTAGCGGTGAAGGGCGGCGGGCGGCGCCGGGATATAGCTAGTGGCGGCCGAGGGCGCGGGGGGTGGGAGGCAAGTCGGGGAAGAAAATCTTGACTTGTCACCTGACAGCATGGGCCAGCCGTGCTTTTCCCTTGTGCCGGAGCCCCCAACCGAACCGGCGCTTTTCGTCGTCCTGAGGACGCGACTGGGGTGTTTTTTTGGCGCCGGCGCCGAAAAAGTCGCCTGGGGGGGGCTGTTGGGGGCGCGGCTGGAGATGCTCTAACCTCCCACGTTGGTATGTCCATTAAACATGTAACCAATCTCATGTAGGTCTAGCATTAATTGCGCATCCACATGTCTCCAAGTATTAATCCCCGAACCTAAGTGAAACTCCCCAAATTACTATAACTTTTGCAACATTATAATAATGAGTAAATAGTTAGTATTACTAAAAATAAAATATCTTACTATATCAGTAAGCTCCATAGGGAGAGAAGGCCTCTCTCAATTGAGGACATTGGTTTTGGATTGGATTCTTAAATTTTGACTTGGTCAACAATTTTTCAAGGAGCTCTCCATCCAAGTGAGGTGTTCAATTTTAAATCTCGTTCACGGTTTTGACTATGATTTCTCAAATCAATCGGCATCAGCCAACTTATAAAAATATATAAGACTCGTGCATGCTCTCATAACCTGACAGAAAGAATGCCAACATGTAGTACTATAGAACCAATATGATTTTGGATTCAGTGTACAATCTTTGACTTTGTCAATCTCAAGGAACTCTCGCATTCAAGTGAGGTGTTTAATTTTGAATTTGATTCATGATTTTGACTGGTCAATGATTTCTTGAATCCACCCGCAACAATCAGCTTATAAAAATACACCAGTCCCGTACCCTCTCATCACCTGACAAAACATAAATGCAAACATGTGATACTGTAACACCAATACAATACATGTGGTCACGACTGCAAGAAACTTATCTGCATACGTGCAGGTTAATTTGGAAATAACATATAATTACACCATCTAGAGTCAGACGCCTCAAACACTCTCTCATACGCCCAGGGATGCGCCCAGTCAGTGACCGGATATGAGAGAGAAGGAAAAAAAGTGACCCAACCAGACCTCTCATACCATCCCTATACGTCCGGACTGTCCGCAAACCCTCATATCCATCTCAAATATAGGGAGGATATGAGGGCTCTCGGACGCGCTCGGGCGCGCCCCGTCAGTCCGCCATGTAGGACGTGGCCCCACTCCGGACCACCTTTTCTATTTCTTTATTCATTCTTTTTTTTTCGCTCTTCATCTCCACCAATCACATGCAAGTGACCGGACATATGAGGAAGAAAATGAGAACTATGACTGCGTGAACAAACAAATGACGGACACGCCCGGTCAGTGACCGGGCGCGTCCGCAGGCGTTTAGGGGGTCATATTTGCTAAGTCCGGCTGTAGATGCTCTTATACCCCAAAAAGAACCATCAAAATACCGCATTATAAAAACACACACACACACACACTTCATCATCTCCCCTCACAGTCACACTAAATCCCTTGTTATGCGATCCCAACAACACCAACCGCACAACATAGCGCGTCTAATCCTTCTAGTATATTATATAGCTAAACTCATAGATGCAAAAGCTTAACTGAATTTTTTTCATCTGTAACCGTAGACAATAAATAGCAATGGGGGAGAATAAGATACTTTGCCTTCCAAAATATTTTTTTCCGAGAAAACGCAAAGGACTCTTTGCGTTTCATTTCATTGAAAAGATGAGAAGATACAAACCTCCTAGGAGGTGGTGGTTACATGGATTGGCAACCTATCAGTGGACATTCCAGTTAGTAGGGAGGACTACCCTGAGACCCAAAGCGCCAGCTTGTGCCCAACATTTGGCTTCGGCCTTAATCCTATCTACGAGTGAGGTAACCGAGGGGCGCGCGTTCTCGAAGACGTACTCATTGCGTTGTTTCCAAACCATCCAAGGGACGAGCATGGCGATGGATTGCAGGCCTTTCCGTAGCGCGTGTGGGGTTTGCCCTTTCGTTCGTTGCCACCAGTCCGTGAGAGTGGGCTCATTGCTTGGCGGTTGAGAAGGTATCCTCGTCCAAGCCAGCACGTCGTGCCATACCTGCCGCGTAAACGGGCATTCCAGGAGCAGGTGCCACATCGACTCTGGGGCCTGATCACAAAGGAGGCATCGTGGATGGTGCTGTAGGCCGCGACGGGTGAGTCGATCCGCCATCCAACACCGGTCCTGGCTAGCCAACTAGTGAAAGGAATGGACACGGCGTGGTGCCCAGCTCTTCCAGGTAAGCTTCCAGGAGGGGCATTTCATGGATCCCTGGAAGGTTGTAGCGTAGCATGACCGTGCCGTATATGTGCCACTAGCCGTCCATCTCCAGAGCATGCGGTCAGGCCGGTTTGATAGGCTGATGTGCTGCACTGCCTACCAAAGTCTGAGATATTGTCCAATCTCATGAATCCCTATCACTCCTTGAATGTCACGAGCCCAGACATTGCCCGCTAGGCCGGCGGCCACCGTTCTTGACTTGCGTCGCCTTTGGGAATGCGTTGGTAGAGTGCCGGTGCGAGTTCACACACGGACTGACCGTTTAGCCATCGGTCATCCCAAAACAGCGCCGTTTGTCCATCGCCGAGCTCCATGATCGTCGAGGCGAAGAACAGCGCACGCTCCTCGCGAGAAAACTGGAGGTCGAGGCCTCGCCATGCGCGATCGTCGTCCGTGTGAGAGAGCCACATCCAGCATAGGCGCAGCGCTAGGCCAGCATGCTCCAGGTCCTGTACCCAGAGTCCGCTGTACTCGAGCGGGCGGCACACACGTCGCCAATTGACGTGGCAGTGTCCGCCATTAGCAGCAGCGTGCCCAGCCCACAAGAAGCCACGCTGGATCTTTTCGAGCTGTCTCAATGTCTTCTTGGGCGGCGCGAACACGAGCAGCTGATGTATCGGGATCGCGGCGAGCACCGATTTGACCAGAGCCAGTCGCCCGGTTTTGTTCATGAGCCATGCTTTCCATGTGGGGAACCGAGCAGCCACCGAGTCGACGAGTGGTTGTAGTTGGGCAGCTGAGGGACGGCGTAGCGTGAGAGGGATGCCAAGATAGGTGATGGGCAGCTCCGCTTTCGCGCATCCCACCTGATCAATTGTTGCATCCGCCTCGGGGTCGCCATTGAAGGTGGTGGCGAGCTTTTGGCATAGTTCACTCGGAGGCCGCTAGCTTCGCTGAATATGGCCAGGATCGCGCGGACGGCCTCCACGTCACCTTGCGTGGCGTGGCAGAATAGCATCATGTCGTCGCGTACAAGGATATGGCCGGAATGTCTCGTCGGGGGTGCAGCCGCTGCAATATGCCGGCCTCGTGGGCGTGACTGATTAGGTGCCCAAGGATGTCCACAGCAAGGACGAAGAGCTGCGGAGATACGGGGTCTCCCTGGCACAGCCCGCGGCGATGCCAAACTGGCGGTCCCAGTTCACCATTGATCATGATCCGAGTGCTCGAAGATGATAGCAAGATCGCTAGCCACTCCCTGAAGCGAGGTCCGAAACCGTATTGGCCAAGAGCCTCGAAGAGGAAGGGCCATGATAGGGAGTCGAAGGCGCGCGTTAGGTCTAGCTTGAGCATCACTCTCGGAGCCCCAAGTTGGTGCAGCAGCTTCATCGATTGCTTGACGAGGACAAAGTTGTCATGTAGACTCCGTCCCAGAATGAAAGCGTTCTGGTGGTGGCTGACCATGTCTCCCAATCTAGGCGCTAGGCGGAGCGATAGCACCTTCGCGAAGATCTTCGCCACAAGGTGAATGAGGCATATTGGCCTGTAGTCGCGTAGTTGGCACGCGTCTGCTCGCTTTGGGAGTAATTTCAAGAGGGCCTGGTTGAGCTTGCTGAATCCACGACCGCGCAGCTCAAATAGCTGCTGGAAGACGTCGAGGAAGTCTTGCTTGACGGTGCTCCAGCAGGCCTGCAAGAATTCCGCGGTGAATCCGTCTAGCCCCAGCGCTTTGCGAGCCGGGAGGCGCTTGACGGCGTCCCAAATCTCCTCCGGGCTGAATGGCGCCTCGAGGTCAGTCAGGTCGTTGGGCTCGATGATCTGCGATAGGTCCAGCGTGTGGTTGCGGGCGGCGGAGGAGCCAAGGAGCTCGTCGAAGTATGTCAATGCCGCTTGGGCCATTCCTTCCTGATCAGTGATCACTTGCCCCTCGATCACGAGGCGGAATATGTGATTCTTCTGCCGGCGGAATGAGCATTGCCGGTGGAAGAAGGCTGTGTTAGCGTCACCGTCCTTGAGCGTGGTGATCCGCGCCCGTTGCCTCGCGATTGTGCGCTCGAGAGAAGCCAGCCCCAAGTATGAGATCTTGAGCTGTTTTCTGAGCCAATCTTCTGGGGGAGATAGCATGCGATCTTCTTGGGCTTTGTCAAAACGCGATATGAGCTCGCAGGAGATGGCCATCTTGTCACGTATGCAACCCTTGGACTTGGCGCTCCAACTCGTCAGTGCGCATGCCGTGGTCTGAAGGCGCAGCATGAGACGCCGGAAAGGGTCCGGGTCGTGCACCGATCCCCAAGCCGCGGCAACCGTATCGTGAAATCCGTCAAGACGCAGCCAAAAATCCTTGAAGTGGAACCTCCGGTGCGCTACATGCGTGGGTGCGCAGTCAAGGAGGAGCGGGCAATGATCGGACACGATGGAGGCGAGGCATCTCAAGTGGCAGTCACCATGCGCGTCCTCCCAGTCGGCAGTGCAAAACACACGGTCCAGGTGCACCAGGGTGGGCGGAGTTTGCTCGTTGGACCACGTGAATCTTCTTCCATTGAGGTATACCTCCTTGAGCGCGAGGTCGTTGACGAGGCGGCAGAATCTTCCCATCATGCGGCGATTCAGGTTGTCGTTATTCTTGTCTTCATCGCGTAGGATCAAGTTGAAGTCATTGCAAAGCATCCATGGCCCAGGGCAGTCCGCGCGTATATCGCGTATCTCCTGCAGGAAGGCGATCTTTTCCGCGTCCTCTTGGGGGCCGTAGAGGACTGACATCCACCAAGGCATGCCACTGGCCGTGGCCACTCTCGCC
>NW_021184376.1:0-5426 GCF_002162155.2 Triticum dicoccoides
AGACGATGCCGGTTCTTTGCTTTCACCCGCCCCGGCGCCGAGCCACCTCGCTGCGGCTTTTCATTGCTCGCCAGCAGCTGGGCGAGGGCGGCGAGCACCATGAGATGCTCTTCTTCCTGGACGCCGGCTTCGGCTTCCTCCTCCAGCAGCGCGGCGAGCGCTTCCTCGTCATCCGAGTCCATCGCCGAGGCAGGCAAATCGCCGAATACCTTGCGCCCGGTGGGCGTGCACCCGCCGCTAAACTTCCCCTCCACGGCTGGAAACGGCGGCCGAAAATGCCCAGCTGCTGTCGGAGGGGCTGCCGCGGCGAACCTCTGCTATTTTTCCAGCAGGGAATGGCTATCTAGCGGTGAAGGGCGGCGGGCGGCGCCGGGATATAGCTAGTGGCGGCCGAGGGCGCGGGGGGTGGGAGGCAAGTCGGGGAAGAAAATCTTGACTTGTCACCTGACAGCATGGGCCAGCCGTGCTTTTCCCTTGTGCCGGAGCCCCCAACCGAACCGGCGCTTTTCGTCGTCCTGAGGACGCGACTGGGGTGTTTTTTTGGCGCCGGCGCCGAAAAAGTCGCCTGGGGGGGGGCTGTTGGGGGCGCGGCTGGAGATGCTCTAACCTCCCACGTTGATATGTCCATTAAACATGTAACCAATCTCATGTAGGTCTAGCATTAATTGCGCATCCACATGTCTCCAAGTATTAATCCCCGAACCTAAGTGAAACTCCCCAAATTACTATAACTTTTGCAACATTATAATAATGAGTAAATAGTTAGTATTACTAAAAATAAAATATCTTACTATATCAGTAAGCTCCATAGGGAGAGAAGGCCTCTCTCAATTGAGGACATTGGTTTTGGATTGGATTCTTAAATTTTGACTTGGTCAACAATTTTTCAAGGAGCTCTCCATCCAAGTGAGGTGTTCAATTTTAAATCTCGTTCACGGTTTTGACTATGATTTCTCAAATCAATCGGCATCAGCCAACTTATAAAAATATATAAGACTCGTGCATGCTCTCATAACCTGACAGAAAGAATGCCAACATGTAGTACTATAGAACCAATATGATTTTGGATTCAGTGTACAATCTTTGACTTTGTCAATCTCAAGGAACTCTCGCATTCAAGTGAGGTGTTTAATTTTGAATTTGATTCATGATTTTGACTGGTCAATGATTTCTTGAATCCACCCGCAACAATCAGCTTATAAAAATACACCAGTCCCGTACCCTCTCATCACCTGACAAAACATAAATGCAAACATGTGATACTGTAACACCAATACAATACATGTGGTCACGACTGCAAGAAACTTATCTGCATACGTGCAGGTTAATTTGGAAATAACATATAATTACACCATCTAGAGTCAGACGCCTCAAACACTCTCTCATACGCCCAGGGATGCGCCCAGTCAGTGACCGGATATGAGAGAGAAGGAAAAAAAGTGACCCAACCAGACCTCTCATACCATCCCTATACGTCCGGACTGTCCGCAAACCCTCATATCCATCTCAAATATAGGGAGGATATGAGGGCTCTCGGACGCGCTCGGGCGCGCCCCGTCAGTCCGCCATGTAGGACGTGGCCCCACTCCGGACCACCTTTTCTATTTCTTTATTCATTCTTTTTTTTTCGCTCTTCATCTCCACCAATCACATGCAAGTGACCGGACATATGAGGAAGAAAATGAGAACTATGACTGCGTGAACAAACAAATGACGGACACGCCCGGTCAGTGACCGGGCGCGTCCGCAGGCGTTTAGGGGGTCATATTTGCTAAGTCCGGCTGTAGATGCTCTTATACCCCAAAAAGAACCATCAAAATACCGCATTATAAAAACACACACACACACACACTTCATCATCTCCCCTCACAGTCACACTAAATCCCTTGTTATGCGATCCCAACAACACCAACCGCACAACATAGCGCGTCTAATCCTTCTAGTATATTATATAGCTAAACTCATAGATGCAAAAGCTTAACTGAATTTTTTTCATCTGTAACCGTAGACAATAAATAGCAATGGGGGAGAATAAGATACTTTGCCTTCCAAAATATTTTTTTCCGAGAAAACGCAAAGGACTCTTTGCGTTTCATTTCATTGAAAAGATGAGAAGATACAAACCTCCTAGGAGGTGGTGGTTACATGGATTGGCAACCTATCAGTGGACATTCCAGTTAGTAGGGAGGACTACCCTGAGACCCAAAGCGCCAGCTTGTGCCCAACATTTGGCTTCGGCCTTAATCCTATCTACGAGTGAGGTAACCGAGGGGCGCGCGTTCTCGAAGACGTACTCATTGCGTTGTTTCCAAACCATCCAAGGGACGAGCATGGCGATGGATTGCAGGCCTTTCCGTAGCGCGTGTGGGGTTTGCCCTTTCGTTCGTTGCCACCAGTCCGTGAGAGTGGGCTCATTGCTTGGCGGTTGAGAAGGTATCCTCGTCCAAGCCAGCACGTCGTGCCATACCTGCCGCGTAAACGGGCATTCCAGGAGCAGGTGCCACATCGACTCTGGGGCCTGATCACAAAGGAGGCATCGTGGATGGTGCTGTAGGCCGCGACGGGTGAGTCGATCCGCCATCCAACACCGGTCCTGGCTAGCCAACTAGTGAAAGGAATGGACACGGCGTGGTGCCCAGCTCTTCCAGGTAAGCTTCCAGGAGGGGCATTTCATGGATCCCTGGAAGGTTGTAGCGTAGCATGACCGTGCCGTATATGTGCCACTAGCCGTCCATCTCCAGAGCATGCGGTCAGGCCGGTTTGATAGGCTGATGTGCTGCACTGCCTACCAAAGTCTGAGATATTGTCCAATCTCATGAATCCCTATCACTCCTTGAATGTCACGAGCCCAGACATTGCCCGCTAGGCCGGCGGCCACCGTTCTTGACTTGCGTCGCCTTTGGGAATGCGTTGGTAGAGTGCCGGTGCGAGTTCACACACGGACTGACCGTTTAGCCATCGGTCATCCCAAAACAGCGCCGTTTGTCCATCGCCGAGCTCCATGATCGTCGAGGCGAAGAACAGCGCACGCTCCTCGCGAGAAAACTGGAGGTCGAGGCCTCGCCATGCGCGATCGTCGTCCGTGTGAGAGAGCCACATCCAGCATAGGCGCAGCGCTAGGCCAGCATGCTCCAGGTCCTGTACCCAGAGTCCGCTGTACTCGAGCGGGCGGCACACACGTCGCCAATTGACGTGGCAGTGTCCGCCATTAGCAGCAGCGTGCCCAGCCCACAAGAAGCCACGCTGGATCTTTTCGAGCTGTCTCAATGTCTTCTTGGGCGGCGCGAACACGAGCAGCTGATGTATCGGGATCGCGGCGAGCACCGATTTGACCAGAGCCAGTCGCCCGGTTTTGTTCATGAGCCATGCTTTCCATGTGGGGAACCGAGCAGCCACCGAGTCGACGAGTGGTTGTAGTTGGGCAGCTGAGGGACGGCGTAGCGTGAGAGGGATGCCAAGATAGGTGATGGGCAGCTCCGCTTTCGCGCATCCCACCTGATCAATTGTTGCATCCGCCTCGGGGTCGCCATTGAAGGTGGTGGCGAGCTTTTGGCATAGTTCACTCGGAGGCCGCTAGCTTCGCTGAATATGGCCAGGATCGCGCGGACGGCCTCCACGTCACCTTGCGTGGCGTGGCAGAATAGCATCATGTCGTCGCGTACAAGGATATGGCCGGAATGTCTCGTCGGGGGTGCAGCCGCTGCAATATGCCGGCCTCGTGGGCGTGACTGATTAGGTGCCCAAGGATGTCCACAGCAAGGACGAAGAGCTGCGGAGATACGGGGTCTCCCTGGCACAGCCCGCGGCGATGCCAAACTGGCGGTCCCAGTTCACCATTGATCATGATCCGAGTGCTCGAAGATGATAGCAAGATCGCTAGCCACTCCCTGAAGCGAGGTCCGAAACCGTATTGGCCAAGAGCCTCGAAGAGGAAGGGCCATGATAGGGAGTCGAAGGCGCGCGTTAGGTCTAGCTTGAGCATCACTCTCGGAGCCCCAAGTTGGTGCAGCAGCTTCATCGATTGCTTGACGAGGACAAAGTTGTCATGTAGACTCCGTCCCAGAATGAAAGCGTTCTGGTGGTGGCTGACCATGTCTCCCAATCTAGGCGCTAGGCGGAGCGATAGCACCTTCGCGAAGATCTTCGCCACAAGGTGAATGAGGCATATTGGCCTGTAGTCGCGTAGTTGGCACGCGTCTGCTCGCTTTGGGAGTAATTTCAAGAGGGCCTGGTTGAGCTTGCTGAATCCACGACCGCGCAGCTCAAATAGCTGCTGGAAGACGTCGAGGAAGTCTTGCTTGACGGTGCTCCAGCAGGCCTGCAAGAATTCCGCGGTGAATCCGTCTAGCCCCAGCGCTTTGCGAGCCGGGAGGCGCTTGACGGCGTCCCAAATCTCCTCCGGGCTGAATGGCGCCTCGAGGTCAGTCAGGTCGTTGGGCTCGATGATCTGCGATAGGTCCAGCGTGTGGTTGCGGGCGGCGGAGGAGCCAAGGAGCTCGTCGAAGTATGTCAATGCCGCTTGGGCCATTCCTTCCTGATCAGTGATCACTTGCCCCTCGATCACGAGGCGGAATATGTGATTCTTCTGCCGGCGGAATGAGCATTGCCGGTGGAAGAAGGCTGTGTTAGCGTCACCGTCCTTGAGCGTGGTGATCCGCGCCCGTTGCCTCGCGATTGTGCGCTCGAGAGAAGCCAGCCCCAAGTATGAGATCTTGAGCTGTTTTCTGAGCCAATCTTCTGGGGGAGATAGCATGCGATCTTCTTGGGCTTTGTCAAAACGCGATATGAGCTCGCAGGAGATGGCCATCTTGTCACGTATGCAACCCTTGGACTTGGCGCTCCAACTCGTCAGTGCGCATGCCGTGGTCTGAAGGCGCAGCATGAGACGCCGGAAAGGGTCCGGGTCGTGCACCGATCCCCAAGCCGCGGCAACCGTATCGTGAAATCCGTCAAGACGCAGCCAAAAATCCTTGAAGTGGAACCTCCGGTGCGCTACATGCGTGGGTGCGCAGTCAAGGAGGAGCGGGCAATGATCGGACACGATGGAGGCGAGGCATCTCAAGTGGCAGTCACCATGCGCGTCCTCCCAGTCGGCAGTGCAAAACACACGGTCCAGGTGCACCAGGGTGGGCGGAGTTTGCTCGTTGGACCACGTGAATCTTCTTCCATTGAGGTATACCTCCTTGAGCGCGAGGTCGTTGACGAGGCGGCAGAATCTTCCCATCATGCGGCGATTCAGGTTGTCGTTATTCTTGTCTTCATCGCGTAGGATCAAGTTGAAGTCATTGCAAAGCATCCATGGCCCAGGGCAGTCCGCGCGTATATCGCGTATCTCCTGCAGGAAGGCGATCTTTTCCGCGTCCTCTTGGGGGCCGTAGAGGACTGACATCCACCAAGGCATGCCACTGGCCGTGGCCACTCTCGCC
>NW_021184377.1:0-939 GCF_002162155.2 Triticum dicoccoides
AAGAACGTTTTCTTACCTACGAATTACCACAACGTGATTTTGTCAACTTCTATTTACCCTTCATAAGGGCCCTGTTCATCGATTCCGCTCCAACTAAGGTGGGAGAGACAGACACCCGCCAGCCACCTTATGCAACTAGTGCATGTCAGTCGGTGGAACCGGTCTCACGTAAGCGTACGTGTAAGGTTGGTCCGGGCCGCTTCATCCCACAATACCGTTGAGCAAGAAAAGACTAGTAGAGGCAAGTAAGATGACAAAATCCACGCCCACAACAAAATTGTGTTCTACTCGTGCAAAGAGAACTACGCATAGACCTAGCTCATGATGCCACTGTTGGGGAACGTTGCAGAAAATTAAAAATTTTCCTACGGTTTCACCAAGATCCATCTATGAGTTCATCTAAGCAACGAGTCAAGAGAGAGAGAGAGTTTGCATCTACATACCACTTGTAGATCGCGTGCGGAAGCTTGCAAGGTGATGATGTAGTCGTACTCGACGTGATCCAAATCACCGATGACCAGCGCCGAACGGACGGCACCTCCGCGTTCAACACACGTACGGGACGGGAGACGTCTCCTCCTTCTTGATCCAGCAAGGGGGAAGGAGAGGTTGATGAAGATCCAGCAGCACGACGGCGTGGTGGTGGATGCAGGGCGTCACAGCAGCAGGGCTTCGCCGAGACTACGAGGGAGAGACGTAACGGGGGGAGATGGAGGCGCCAGGGGCTGGTGTGTGAAGTCCCTCCTCTCCCCCACTATATATAGGGGTGCCAGGGGGGGCGCCGGCCCTAGTAGATGAGATCTACTAGGGGGGGCGGCGGCCTAGGGGAGGTTTCCCTCCCCCCCAAGGCACCTAGGGGTGCCTTCCACCACTAGGACTCCTCCTAGGGGGAAACCCTAGGCGCATGGGCCTATAGGGGCTGGTGCCCTTGGCCCATGA
>NW_021184378.1:0-1079 GCF_002162155.2 Triticum dicoccoides
GTTGCATCGTCGTGTCTAGTTGCTGGTCTTAGAGTCTAGTCTTTTAGAGTTTCGAGTTCTGGTCATAAGTTGTCACGCCGCCGCCGCACCATCATCATCGCCCCTGCCGTCTACCACCACCGCTCCGAATCCGTATCCATATACCACCACCAATCCGTGTCCATATACCACCACCGATCCATATCCATATACTACCACCGCTACCACCACCGCTGCCATATACCACCACCATATATCCACCACCAATCCGAGTTCCTTGCTTATTAGGGTTGTTTTCGAGATCCATCTAGATTCCGATTCGTGTTTCCTTGCCGGAGTAGGTTTCGGGAAAAAAAAAAGAGTCGGGTAGCCACGCTCCGTTTAGGCCCAAAATTTTTCGAAAACGCATTTTTCGAAAAATTTTCTGGCTATCCTATTTTTAGGTGTTTCTGAGTGTTTTGAGACAGGTGCCATTATAGGAAGTTTTTTTTGACCCGTTTCCAGTTTTTGCGTCCGGGCAGTCAAAAAAAAAATTGGTCAAAAAAATTTCGTGCCCATCCTGTCAGTTTGAGTTAAGAAGAGTTTTGAGACACTCGCCATTATAGTGATTTTTCGCAAAAAAAAAAGCAGCGCAAAAAAAAAAGAGCGCAAAAAAAAATTCCAGAGTGTGCTTTTCCCTTGTTTACGTGCCGCGCCGTGATTTTGTTAGTGTTCTAGGCTTGCGTCTCTAGCACAGTCTAGCCTAGGACCAGCACAGTACCGTCGTTGAGCGTTTATTCAACTTTGCATCTCTGAATTGATTATTGCTGACCCTTTTTGCTACCATATTATAAGCCTTCCCAGCTCCACATACATCTACGTCGTGCGTTTGACTCTCCCTGGTAATCGCTCTATCCAAGCTTTGAGAGTTTTTGACTACAACGGTTGCCGATCACCGCCTGCTGGTGGGTAAGAACTGGTAAGAATTTGAGATTTGCTTGACGGATTTGTGACACCCACCACCACCACTTGTTCGTAGTCTGTAGGATCATATTCTTGTGTGTTTCTATTGCTGCTAACCATGCCAGGATCACAAGCCGACGAGATTGACTGGGAGAATT
>NW_021184379.1:0-1813 GCF_002162155.2 Triticum dicoccoides
GACTCCTACTTACTACTACCTCCGTCCTGGTTTATAGGTCCCCTTTGTAGTTTGTGGCAAATTTTGACTAAAGATTTAACTAACAAAATGTTAATGCATGTCAAGAAAAATTATCTCATTGGATTCGTATTTGAACATAGTTTTCAAAAATATAATGTTTGGTGACATGCATGAAGATTTTGTTAGTTTAATCTATGGTCAAAATTTGGCACGAAATACAATGGGGACCAATAAACCCGGACGGAGGTAGTACTAGTAGTACTACAGTATTGTTCACTTGTGCTCCCCTCCCTCGATTCATTGAACAACCCCACGGGTGAATAAACATACAACAAGTACTATATTTATATAGAACAAACAAGCTCAAACTATTTTCGCGTAGTTAAACATTGAGGGCGGGGCTTTTCTCGGGCAGTACGCGCGGCAGTTTTCGAGTAGGCGGTTTGACAGAGAGGCGAGGAGGGTGAGCGAGTGGGGCCGTGCAATTTGACGGCGCGTTACTGCTGGAAAGACTTGTGATATGACCACTCACTATAGTCATGAATTACTGGCGCTCCGACCGAGGTGATGCCCCCCTTCCGTTCCGCGCTCTAATCTGGTGCATGACACATCGACCCGGATGCTGGCTCTCCCACATGTCGGAGTAGTAAGAAGGAGCAAAGAATGATGCGGTATATACTAGTACTATACTACTCCCTCTGTTCCTAAATATAAGTCTTTGGAGAGATTTCACTATGGACCACATACGGAGAAAAATGAGTAAATCTACACATAAAATGCATCTATATACATCCGTATGTTGTCCACAGTGAAATATCTACGAAGACTTATATTTAGGATCGGAGGGAGTACTACTCAGGTCGGAGGAGTGCGAACCACGGTAGCCCAGTGAACCAGCAGTGCGAACCACGGTAGCCAGTGAACCAGCAGTAGAAAACAATGTGGTGATATGGCCATAAAAACAATGTGCTACGGTCCACATTGTAGCATGTACAGTAACACTCCTCTTTGTTTGGATCCATGAGTTAGAGCTAGTTTGGGTTGAAATAGCCTCAAATTATCGAAACAAGAGGGGTTAGTTTGAGCTAGTTTGCTCTAACCCAGCTAAAAAAACTAGCTCGGTGGAGAGGTTCTAATTGGGTTAGTTATCCTCGGGCCCACTAAAAGAGAACTAAAAAAATCTCCCCTGCCCACACCAGATCGCCCCCCCTCTCGCATGACTCCTCTCTGTTCCCCATAGGGCCGCCCGCCCAAGCGTCGCTTGCCCTCTCTCTCCTCCGGCCGCCCTCTCCTTCCAGCCTCCGCCGCCCTACTCTGGCCGCCCTCTCCCTTCGGCCTTCGAAGGTCACCCCGCTCCCCCTTCACCAGTCATTTTTCTCCCTCTGTCGTGCGTGGCAGCGGCACATCTACCAGGGAGGTCGCGAGAGGGGTGAGTTTGTTCGTTCCTTCTCTGTCTCACGACCATATCATTGATCTTGCTTGCTCTAGCGCTAATTCTGATTTGGAAAAGTAGATCCTGATCAAACTTCGTATAGATTTGTGGTGCATGCATGGAATTGTTTGATGCTGCTTGAGGAGGTAATAAATCTTTCTAGAGGCCCAAAGATTCAGGTCACCTTTCTAGGTATTTCAATTTTAGGCTTGCATTATTTCTAGAGGCCCAAAGATTCCGTTCACCTTTCTAGGTATTTCAATTTCAGGCTTGCATTATTTCTTGAGGCCCAAAGATTCAGTTCACCTTTCTAGGTATTTCAGTTTCAGGCTTGCATTATTTCTAGAGGCCCAAAGATTCAGTTCACCTTTCTAGGTATTT
>NW_021184380.1:0-1812 GCF_002162155.2 Triticum dicoccoides
GACTCCTACTTACTACTACCTCCGTCCTGGTTTATAGGTCCCCTTTGTAGTTTGTGGCAAATTTTGACTAAAGATTTAACTAACAAAATGTTAATGCATGTCAAGAAAAATTATCTCATTGGATTCGTATTTGAACATAGTTTTCAAAAATATAATGTTTGGTGACATGCATGAAGATTTTGTTAGTTTAATCTATGGTCAAAATTTGGCACGAAATACAATGGGGACCAATAAACCCGGACGGAGGTAGTACTAGTAGTACTACAGTATTGTTCACTTGTGCTCCCCTCCCTCGATTCATTGAACAACCCCACGGGTGAATAAACATACAACAAGTACTATATTTATATAGAACAAACAAGCTCAAACTATTTTCGCGTAGTTAAACATTGAGGGCGGGGCTTTTCTCGGGCAGTACGCGCGGCAGTTTTCGAGTAGGCGGTTTGACAGAGAGGCGAGGAGGGTGAGCGAGTGGGGCCGTGCAATTTGACGGCGCGTTACTGCTGGAAAGACTTGTGATATGACCACTCACTATAGTCATGAATTACTGGCGCTCCGACCGAGGTGATGCCCCCCTTCCGTTCCGCGCTCTAATCTGGTGCATGACACATCGACCCGGATGCTGGCTCTCCCACATGTCGGAGTAGTAAGAAGGAGCAAAGAATGATGCGGTATATACTAGTACTATACTACTCCCTCTGTTCCTAAATATAAGTCTTTGGAGAGATTTCACTATGGACCACATACGGAGAAAAATGAGTAAATCTACACATAAAATGCATCTATATACATCCGTATGTTGTCCACAGTGAAATATCTACGAAGACTTATATTTAGGATCGGAGGGAGTACTACTCAGGTCGGAGGAGTGCGAACCACGGTAGCCCAGTGAACCAGCAGTGCGAACCACGGTAGCCAGTGAACCAGCAGTAGAAAACAATGTGGTGATATGGCCATAAAAACAATGTGCTACGGTCCACATTGTAGCATGTACAGTAACACTCCTCTTTGTTTGGATCCATGAGTTAGAGCTAGTTTGGGTTGAAATAGCCTCAAATTATCGAAACAAGAGGGGTTAGTTTGAGCTAGTTTGCTCTAACCCAGCTAAAAAAACTAGCTCGGTGGAGAGGTTCTAATTGGGTTAGTTATCCTCGGGCCCACTAAAAGAGAACTAAAAAAATCTCCCCTGCCCACACCAGATCGCCCCCCTCTCGCATGACTCCTCTCTGTTCCCCATAGGGCCGCCCGCCCAAGCGTCGCTTGCCCTCTCTCTCCTCCGGCCGCCCTCTCCTTCCAGCCTCCGCCGCCCTACTCTGGCCGCCCTCTCCCTTCGGCCTTCGAAGGTCACCCCGCTCCCCCTTCACCAGTCATTTTTCTCCCTCTGTCGTGCGTGGCAGCGACACATCTACCAGGGAGGTCGCGAGAGGGGTGAGTTTGTTCGTTCCTTCTCTGTCTCACGACCATATCATTGATCTTGCTTGCTCTAGCGCTAATTCTGATTTGGAAAAGTAGATCCTGATCAAACTTCGTATAGATTTGTGGTGCATGCATGGAATTGTTTGATGCTGCTTGAGGAGGTAATAAATCTTTCTAGAGGCCCAAAGATTCAGGTCACCTTTCTAGGTATTTCAATTTTAGGCTTGCATTATTTCTAGAGGCCCAAAGATTCCGTTCACCTTTCTAGGTATTTCAATTTCAGGCTTGCATTATTTCTTGAGGCCCAAAGATTCAGTTCACCTTTCTAGGTATTTCAGTTTCAGGCTTGCATTATTTCTAGAGGCCCAAAGATTCAGTTCACCTTTCTAGGTATTT
>NW_021184381.1:0-1128 GCF_002162155.2 Triticum dicoccoides
TTTGTTTCTATTTAGAGAGAAACATGGCCCACAACGATGAGGCCGGGGGTTCGGGCGGCAAGGCATTCTGGGAGCTGTCCCAGGAGATGGAGGAACAACCTCACTTGTATGAGGCCGCCGCCTTCCCCACCGATCCTGAGACCACGGATGGTGCCGCCGAGGATGACCACACTGATGCCACCACTGATGGTGCCGCCGAGGATGCCACCACTGATGATGGCGGCGCACGCACAGATAGCAGCCAGCCGAAGAGGCAACGGAAGGACCGGCGCCCGATCGTGCTCCGCACCCTCAAGGAGGAAGTTACTGAAGTGGACTCCAACGGGAATCCAACGGCGCCCGAACGAATAGTCAAGGGGTACTCGCTTCAGCTCGGGTGCATTGTCCGGAGCACCGTCTCGATCAACACCGAGAACCTGAGGCATCCTGACCGGGGGAATTTGCGCCACCTGCTCTTCATGAAGCTGCACGAATGATACAAGTTCCCCGCTGAATTCGAAAACACAAGCCTCAAAGGGAATAAAGTGAACAATGCTGCCCTCACGAAGATGAGCAAGGCCCTGTCTACTTGGAAAAGCAATGTGAAGAGAATGATCGAGAAAGGTGAGAGTTATGAGAAGATCAAGGAGAAAAATCCTTCGATCACCGAAGATGACTACAACGACTTCAAGATCAATTGCTCGAGCACCGCAAGCTCCCAATTAAGTGAGTGGGGGAAACAAATGCGGGAGCTGAACATAGGGGAACACACACTCGGTCCCGGCGGTTACAGAGTGGCGGAGCCTATATGGGACAAGGAGGAGGCGGACCGTGCCGAGCAAGGCCTACCGCCCCTCTTCGATAAATACGGTGACAAGCAGACCAGGAACTTTGTCAGGGCCCGGTACAAGAAGGACCCGAAAACAAAGGAGCTTACCACGGATCCGAAGACCAGGCGGCTTGAGCTTGTTCTGGTAAGGAATACACCCCCGCGTAATTAGCTCCATATGGTTGCATTCTAATTAATGAAGCCGAATTTCTAAATGGTTCACATTCCTTCCGCAGGCGACTGAAAGCAGTAGCGCGGGGTCGACTCAGAGCAACCCTTGGGACACCACTCTAAATAGGGGGTTGAATATAATGAAGAAC
>NW_021184382.1:0-2051 GCF_002162155.2 Triticum dicoccoides
ACAGAGGACAAGGGTGATTAAGAAGCCGAGAGGGTCCATTGGTTTCGGGCCCAATGCGTGGTAGTAGCTGAATCATGGATCACAAACACAGAACTCAGTTCCTGAGGACGGCTGCAATGAGACAACCCACCATGTACTCCTACATGGCCTCTCACCGCTACCTTTACCAAATCGTGTTCACACACTTAGCTCACACACAGTAGGACATGTTCACACACCTCTGATTCATCCCCGATGAATCAGACCTGACTCAACTCTAAGCAGTAGCAGGCATGACAAACAAACATGAATGAGTAGGCACAACAGGGCTCAAACAACTCCTACTCATGCTAGTGGGTTTCATCTATTTACTGTGGAATGACAGGTCATGCAAAGGATAAAGGGGTTCAGCTACCGCAGCAAGTAACAGATGAATCGATGTTGTCCTAATGCAGTAAAAGAGAGCAGGAGCGAGAGAGTGGGATTTTATCGGAATGAACAAGGGGGTTTTGATTGCCTGGCACTTCTGAAGATAACATTGAGTCTTCATCAGTGTCAACGATCACATCATCGGTACACGTCTATCGAGAGGGGACAATTACCGGCAAATACAGAAAAACACGATTAGTGCAATGCACAATATGATGCATGATCATGACATGGCAAAATGAATGTGTTTTGGGCTAATGCAACTAAAACCAGATTAAATGAAGTTGGTTTGAATCCAAGATTCAAATTCAAACTCCATATGTGATTATTCAAATGCCATGTAATTGATTTGTGCTAAACAGCAGCTATAAGTTGTTCTAACATGCATGAAAATGGTACAGATGGATTCCTTGAATTTTTCTGATAATTTTTCATATATAATTTATTTAATTTGGAGTTACGGTTAATTTTCTATGATTTTTAGAAGTTTTAGGCATTTTCTGGAATTAATAAATCATTTAAGAATTATTTAAATTCCAGAAACATTTACTACGTCAGCAGTGCGTCACCGTGATGTCAGCAGGTCAACAAACGCTGCTGCTGGTCAAACCTGATGTGTGGGGGCCACACGTCAGTGACACAGGGCTGTTTCACTCACTAACAGGTGGGACCGGTCAACGTTGACTTGACTAAGTCAAAATCTGACACATGGGGTCCACAGATTAGCACTAATCTAAACAGAAAAATTAAACTAACCTAATTAGGCTCGGGGCCCACATGGCAGTGGCTCATAGGGTGATTAGCCCCTAACTAAGTGGCCACATCGGCCCGCCGGAGTTTGGCCGGCGGTGACCACAGAGCACGGCGGGGCACGCCGGACTTGCGCTAGGGGCATCGGATTCGCGCGCTGAGGGCACCGGGGCGTAGCCCGGGCTCTCCCGCATCTGATGGGGTAGGTGGGAGGCTGCGGGGACGCCGGGGCTCGTCGGAACGGAGCTCGCGGCGGCGCCGGAGTTCGGTGAGTGCGGGGTTGGCGCTGTGGTGCACGGGAGGGCGAGTTAGGATATGCGTTAGGCTCCTGGTGGCTTCCTGAGTGCGGTGACACGCTCCGAGACGAGCTCAAGCGGCTGTAGTGACGGCGGTGACGAAGTCAGCGGCGGCCGGAGTTCGACCGCGGCGGAGCTATGGCCTAGAGCTTGCAAACGCGAGGGGAGAGAGAGGGGTTCTGCACGGAGGCTCACCACGGAGCTGTAGGGAGGGTTAGTGGGCTCGGGGGCAGCCGGAGTGCAGCGAATCGACGGCGACGATCTCCGGTGGCCGAGGAGGGGAACGGCGACGTGGGCGGCGATGCAGGGTTTCCGGAGGGCCGTGGATCGGTGGGGAGGAAGAGAGGGTCGAGGCGGAGCTCGCAAGCACAGCGAGGGGTCGAGGGGGAGACGGTGGCCGCGACGTTACGGTGGCGCGGCTGCGGCTGCGCTCGGCGAGTGAGAGAGAGAGGAAGCAGAGGAGAGATACAAGGGAGAGGGAGAGAGCGAGGGGGTCCAGGGGGGTCGGGGCGGCGCCGAGGAGATGACGCGCGGCGTCGCGGTGGCCAGGCGATGCAGACGAGCAGGGTGGTGGCGTGGCGAGCTCGGGCGCGCGCG
>NW_021184383.1:0-1391 GCF_002162155.2 Triticum dicoccoides
TATTGATGACCGACACGTAAACGCACCCCGGGGTTCAACAATAGTCCATGAAACGGGCCAGAATCAACAAAAACTGTGATTGTTGATGACCGACATGTAAGCGCACCTTGGGGTTCAACAACCATGGAATTCGCTTTGGAACCCCAAAACCGTGAGTAATAGAGCACGAAACAGGTTAGAATCGACAAAAACCGCGAGTGTTGATAACCGACACGTAAGCGCACCTTGGGGTTCAACAACTATGCGAATCGCTTCGGTACCCCAAAACGGTTAGTAATAGTACACGAAACGGGTTAGGATTGGCCGAAACTATGAGTGTTGACGACGGACATGCAAACGCACCCTGGGATTGTCAATTGGGAAAATCGGTCCGGGACCCCAAAACGGTGAGTAATAGTCCACAGAACGGACAAGAATTGGCCAAAATTGTGAGTGGTTATGAGCGACACATAAACGCAACCCATGGTTCGTCAATCGACGAAATCACTTCGGGACCCCAAAACTGAGTAATAGTCCAAGAAACGGGCCTGAATCGGCCCAAACCGCGAGTTTCGACGACCAACACGTAAGCACATATTGGGGTTCAACAACCATGGAAATCGCTTTGGGACCCCAAAATGGTGAGTAAAAGTCCATGAAACGGGCTAGAATCGGCCAAAACTGCGAGTGTTGATGACTGACACGTAAGCGCACCTTGGGGTTCAACAACTATGCAAATCGCTTTGGGCCCCCAAAACGGTAAGTAATAGTCCACAAAACGTGTCAGAATTGGCAAAACTGTGAGTGTTGACGACACATGCGTAAACGCACCCCAGGGATTGTCAATCATGGAAATTGCTCTAGGACCCCAAAACGGCGAGTAATAGTCCACGAAACGGACCAGAAATGGCAAAAATTGTGAGTGTTGATGACCGACACGTAAACGCACCACGGAGTTCACAAATCGTGGAAATCACTCCGAGACCCCAAAACAGTGAGTAATAGTCCACGAAACGGTCAGAATTCACCAAAACTGTGAGTATTGACGCCGGACATGCAAACACACCATGGGGATCGTCAATCGTGAAAATCGCTACGGGACCCCAAAACGGGCCAGAATCGTGAGTCCACGAAACGGACCAGAATTAGCCAAAATTGTGAGTGTTAATGACCGACACATAAGCACACCTTGGGGTTCGACATCCATGGAAATCGTTTGGGACCCCAAAATGGTGAGTAATAGTCCACGAAACGGGTCAGACTCGACAAAAACCATGAATATTGATGACCGACACGTAAACGCACCCCGGGGTTCAACAATAGTCCATGAAACGGGCCAGAATCAACAAAAACTGTGATTGTTGATGACCGACATGTAAGCGCACCTTGGGGTTCAACAACCATGGAATTCG
>NW_021184384.1:0-1675 GCF_002162155.2 Triticum dicoccoides
ATGTTGTGATGCTTCGTTGTATTTGCACATATCGAGCATATTGTGTGTATGATTGAAATGCTTGGTATGTGTGGGATCTGACTATCTAGTTGTTTATCTTTAGTAGCCTCTCTTACCGGGAAATGTCTCCTAGTGTTACCGCTGAGCCATGGTAGCTTGCTACTGCTCTGGAACACTTAGGCTGGCCGGCATGTGTCCTTCTTCGTTCCTGTGTCTGTCCCTTCGGGGAAATGTCACGCTTTGAGTACCGGAGTCCTGTTAGCCCGCTACAGCCCGGTTTACCGGAGTCCTGCTAGCCCAGCGCTACAGCCCGGACCCACTTGCTGATGACCGACACGTTCGAAGCTGGGTCATGGATGCCTGTCCCTGTAAGTCTGTGCCACTTTGGGTTTACGACTAGTCATGTCAGCCCGGGCTCTTTATCATATGGATGCTAGCGACACTATCATATACGTGAGCCAAAAGGTGCAAACGGTCCCGGGAAAAGGTAAGTCGACACCCGTGGGGATACCGTGCGTGAGGCCGCAAAGTGATATGAGGTGTTACCAGCTAGATCGATGTGACATCGAGTCGGGGTCCTGACAGCATTGGCATCAGAGCCGGACTGCCTGTAGGTTCTCCAAGCCAAACTGGTCGATGTTGAGTCTAGAAATTCTTTAGTTATATGTAGGGGAATTGTTTGTGGGTTGGAACGTAAGGCTCTTTTTACTCCTTATACCTTATGACTTTCTGATCTGAGTCAGTCCATTCTTCCACCGGGGATAAGGAATTAGGATCTATTCTTTCTATCAGGATCACGTGTTACTAATCAGTAGTACCTTATAAGTTTGATGGTTACAAGCCTAGTTCAGTTCTACTACCACATTATGTTGCCAGAATGGTTTCAGAACTTTGATATGATGATGTTGAGTATGTACGAAATCCTTTGTCAAATGTCTCAAAATCCTTTTTGAGCATTTACAGCTGTTATGCTGCCGAAATTTTGCTAGAAATTCTAATGCCTTTGCATTATGATTGTGCTTTCAGATGGCCACTCGCGACCTCAATCAAGTGGTTCGCCTGACTCGATGTCTAGATGTACCCGGCCATACTGCTAAGTTGGTCAGGGTAATGACTGAGGCTGGATACCGCTGGTATCCCGAGTACACGGTCGAGGAGCAATTCCGAGATTTTAATCAAAGCCAGTATCTCTGCACTGTCAGGATATTTCCATCTTATCCTGGATCCACCGAGCCTCTTCACTGTTCCTATGGACTCGGGGTTACTATTGAGATGGCTGTGCAGGACGCCGCCTACTCTATGATGACCATTATGCGAGTCAGATCTGGTTTATTTCGGGACTCTGATTTCCGGTATATGCCAGGATCACTTCCGGGAGCACAAGGGTATCTCCAGGCTATCTATGCTGACCCCACTCAGGAGGATTCACGGACTCGCACCACTGCTGAGATGCTCGAGGATAAGGACCGTGAAAATCGGGCCTTAAGGTTAGAGCTCTTCAATACCCGTGCTGACCACTGGGCCACGTTGACTCGGTTCGCACCGGCGGTGCAAGCTGGATATTCAGATATGCGCGATCTCTATCCTGTGAGATCTGCTCTGCCGGACGTGATGGTTTGGCGTGATGTAGGAGGCATCACCCCACCTCGCGGTCCCCGCAGGCCACCGTTTGCTG
>NW_021184385.1:0-1364 GCF_002162155.2 Triticum dicoccoides
CAATTCCTATAACAATCCCGATATAAAAGATGGTAATACTCCAAGGTAGAACAGAGCAAAAGCTGGATTGGCAGTTTGATCTGCGGAGCACAACTTCTTTGACCCAATCCTGGATATGGAAGAGGTACTGGAGTTTGTTTCTCCTAGTCATTCTGCGATAGAATGGCTTGACGGACCACAAGAGTAATAGGCATCGATAAACGAACACACGCATACTCTTGACTATCAAGTGATAGACGAAGGTCAGAATGCAACTAAAGAGAACAACTCAAAGGAACATATAATTTTCTGAGTTGTGGATGCATGGATTAGTATGTCGAACCAAGTTCAACATATTTCTTCCGGATAACCCATGCAGAAAGGTTGAGCTGGCAGAGTCACAATATAGCATGGAGAACCCCTCAAGAATAATCCTGTTGTGATATTTCAGTTCAACGAGGAACTTCTGCCATAAGCAGTTCATGGTATTTGGAAGAAGAAGATACCACGGACTTCAAGGACTATCGCAAAGGTTACTAATAACCTAAGGGAGCTAGCAATTACTATCAACATGAAGTAAGTAGGGTGAATCTCGGGTTCAAAACCCAAGGAGTAGAATACCTACTACTAAGTAGCATCACAGAATGCTTTCGAGGATAAAGGCCAGAATCATCACACTGGGATCACAAAACATTGCTAGATTACTAGGTGACTCCCTAAACACCTAGGGTCATAATACCAGCTCCAACATATATGTCAAGGCAATAAAGTACCTCAACTCACCGATTAGTGTGGTTAATCTGGCCCAAAGGAACATCGAAACGGGAGGAAAGAATTTGCAAATTGCTTCAAACTATTTAGAAACCTGGGATGACTCGGACAGCATAACGGCTGTAAATGCTCAGAAAAGATTTGAGACATTCACAAAATGGTGGCATAACCACTCAGAAGCACAATATCAAGGTTTCGAGATCAATAATTAACATACAGAAGTACTAGGAACTGAAACGAGGCTTAAGTCCAACAATCTATAAGTCTACGGATTAGTAAGACGTGATCCTGATAGAAAGAAGAGATAGCCTAGTTCTTAATCCCCGTAGAAGAGAAGATGATGACTCAGATCAGAAGACCATGAGGTATAAGGAGTAAAAAGAGCCTTACGTTCCATCCCACAATCAATTCCCTTATATAACTAAGAATTTCTAGACTCAACTTCGACCAGTTTGGCTTGGTAATCCTACAGGCAGTCAAGCTCTGATACCAACGCTGTCAGGACCCCGACTCAATGCCACATCGATCTAGCATGTAACACCTCATATCACTTTGCGGCCTCACGCACGGTATTCCCACGGGTGTCGCCTTACCTTTGCCCGGGACCGTTTGCG
>NW_021184386.1:0-2342 GCF_002162155.2 Triticum dicoccoides
ACTATGCAAGGCTTATGCATTTGAGTCTGATATGGTTATCACCTTTGATATTCGTCCGGAAGATGATATTGAAGGTAATAGAGACATCTGGGTGCAGACGCCTCCAGTTCTACCATTATGTGAGTTTCTCAACCATATTTATGTCTTCGATATGAGATTATTTGAACTAGTTGAATAATTAATAGATCTCAGTTTATATTGAAAGCTTACTTCCAATCAAGCAAACATGTCCGGCACTTGGTAGACAGGACCGTCCACTGTCCCGGGGCTGAACTAAACTACGAGGAGACAAGTCATTATGTTTCATGGCTTGAGGATCTCGATGCTGTCAAGACAAATTTCTTTCCTGCACTTAGAAATGTTAGTACTCAAAACGTGCGACCAATAGTGTTCGTACTGAACTACGGTCACATATATTTAGGAAAGGTGGTAAGATTTCTACAAATGCTCTCCCTCACCAACATCTCAAAAACTTTTTCACATAAATTCGAACGTAACTTTTCGAGTAGATGATTTTCCATATAAAAAACTTTTTCATCTGAGTTAGTATGCAAAAGTTATGCCCATTTTTACAAATTTCAGAGAGATTTTGCAAATAAAGTCAAAATTCACATTTGCAAATTTTTCCAACAACTAGACCACATATCACATGGGAAACTTATTTTCTTTTATTTTTTTAACATTTCCATCATTTTCTTTTATTTTTTTAAACTGAAAAGGCGATCCACAAGGGGGTGTAGAGTTTGAAAATGGGACCTTTAGTACCGGTTCGTGGCACGAAGCGGGACTAAAGGTCTCAACCCCATTAGTCCCGGTTCGTGCCTCAAACCGGGACTGAAGGTCTAATCTTTAGTCCCGGTTTGAGGCACGAACCGGGACCAATGGTTGTGGGCCAGGAGCGAGGCCCATTGGTCCCGGTTCATCCCACCAACCGGGACCAAAAGGTCTAGATGAACCGGGACCAATGGACCACGTGGCCCGGCCGGCCCCCTGGGCTCACGAACCGGGACCAATGCCCCCATTGGTCCCGGTTCTGGACTGAACCGGGACTAATGGGCTGACCCGGCCTGGACCAAAGCTCTAATTTCAACTAGTGAGATCTTCTACCATTGTAACCGACTCTATGTAACCCTAACCCTATCCGGTGTCTATATAAACCGGAGGATTTTAGTCCGTAGGACAACATACACAACAACAATCATACCATAGGCTAGCTTCTAGGGTTTAGCCTCTCCGATCTCGTGCTATATCTACTCTTGTACTACACATATCATCAATATTAATCAAGCAGGACGTACGGTTTTACCTCCATCGAGAGGGCCCGAACCTGGGTAAAACTTCGTGTCCCTTGCCTCCTGTTACCATCCGGCCTAGACGCACAGTTTGGGACCCCCTACCCGAGATCCGCCGGTTTTGACACCGACAGCCGCCTCCCGCATTCATGTCCGTCTACTAGTCCGCTGATCCGCGGACAGATTCTGTAGTAAATTTGCGGGCCAGTGTTAAAGATGCCTTTAATAACTGCCTAATAGCTGTAACTTGTGAGATCATCGTGCTCTTGGAGAAACAAAATGGCATGCATCAGTTGGTTAGAAGTCGTTATATTCCGATGGCTTTATTCTCTTTCGTGGGAGGTAGTGATAGGCTGCTAGCCACGTCACTTTGCAAAACAAAGTTTCATTTATGATTTTTTTTATCTATTCATCATTAATTATAATAATATAGTAAACACTAATAATAATGCAGGCCCTGAAGGGCCATCAGACTCACAGGGCAGCGCGCCCTAGTTAGGCCCAGAAGCCTGCTATATAGAGAAGCTCGAAGGAGCAGCTCCGGCTGGGTTTAAAAAACCAGTGCAGCTGCCCTTTAGTACCGGTCGGTGGCTCCAACCGGTACTAAAGACCCCTCCTATATATATGGCACTTACGAAAAAATCAGTTTCATCGACCACCACTTCTTCTCGATCCAACTTCTTCGCTGCGCCCGTCGCCCATTGCGCGCCGCCCCCGCCGCCCATCGTCTCCGTCACCGACGTCGCCCTCGCCACCCGTCGTCGTCGTCACTGCTGTTGCCCCTGCCACCCGTCGTCGCCGTCGCCCCCGCCGCGCCCGTCGCCGCCGCCTCTCGCCTGCCGCCCGTCCCCGTCTTCGCCCGCCGCCGCCCGTACGCCGCTGCCCCCCGCTCGTAGACACACACACACATTGTTTTTACTTATTTTCTATTTTCTATTGTTTAGATTAATATTAGATAAATTACGCACATAACAATGTTAGAATGTTAATGTTAGATGAATTATATGGAAAAGATGTTAAATATTAATGTTAAATATATTTTACATGAAT
>NW_021184387.1:0-2198 GCF_002162155.2 Triticum dicoccoides
GGGGGGGAGTATGAGAAGCTCAAATCCTTCTTTCAAACCCTCTGCATATCTCATCATGTGTCATTCCCTCACGCTCACCAATAAAACGGATCGGCCGAACGCAAACATAGGCACATAGTTGAGGTTGGTCTAGCTCTTCTTGCCGGCGCTTCTATGCCCCTTAAATTTTGGGACGAAGCTTTTCTCATGGCCGTTCACATTATCAACATGCTTCCTAGTCGAGTTATCAACAATGACACACCCACCAAGCGACTTCTTCATGTCAAACCCGACTACACATCACTTCGTATTTTTGGGTGTGCCTGTTGGCCTAATCTTCGACCCTACAATTCTCGCAAGCTCATGTTTCGCTCAAAACAATGTATTTTTCTCGGATATAGCTCTCAACACAAGGGGTCAAATGTCTAGATGTCTCTACTGGTCGAGTTTACATATCCCGTGATGTTGTATTCGATGAAACCAAGTTTCCCTTTGCTAATTTACACCCAAACACCGGTGCTTTACTTCGGAAAGAAATTCTTCTTTTGCCTCCAAATCTAACCGGCTTTGCAAATGGGGAGTATAATTCTGATGATACTACTGTGACTAACCCTCTCACCACGTTGCATGAGTTGTGTGATACAGGAAGCTACGCTGAAGAAAACGGAGTCGAAAATAATGAAGAAAATCGCCCAACAGGGCCATATTTCATGTGCCAGGACTTGGGGAGCAAATCTCCCTCGGGATCGGAGCCTGCAGGCGCGACAGACCTGCCAGCAGGATCCGCTCCGGGATCGCCGCCCGCAGCTCGGTCAGGCGGATCTCCCTCAGATTTCGTGCCCGAGCCCTCCGCTTCTCCCCATGCGCCCGACCGCGCGCCAGCAGGAGGCCCCGCCTGCGCCACGCGACAGCTAGCGGCTGGAGGCGCCGGCCTGCACTCGCCAGGGCCCACGGGCGGTCGGTTTCCGGCTCAACTTGTCTGCTACAAGCGGCGGGATCTGCGTCGGCCAACTGGCTCGGGCCCAACGGGCCCCACACCTGGCGCACGCGGGGGACCAGTGTCATCATTGCTGCGGGACGAGTCCTGTCCGGCGGGATCTTCTGTGGCGCGTGTGTCTTCGCCCCCTGACGTTGCCTCGCCTCCGCGCACAGAGGATCCGGCCTCTGTTTCTGGTGTGGCTGCTGTGGATCCCACCGAATCCGCTCCGGGATCAGCATCTGGAGCACCCACGGGATCTTCTGCGCCGGAGCCAACCACGTCATGACGTACCTGTCTCCAACAGGGGGTAATACATCCAGTAAATTACAAACGCATGACAAAATTTGGCATGATCTGCTCCACAGGTGAACCAGGTGAACCATATTCACTTGAGGAAGCTCTTGGTGATGAAAATTGGAAACGAGCAATGAAAGAAGAGTACATGGCCTTAAAAGGAACAACACATGGCACTTGGTTCCTCCACGGAAAGGTAAAAACCTTATTGACTGCAAGTGGGTTTTTAGGATGAAGAGAAAATCTGATGGCACTATTGATCGTTACAAAGCAAGACTTGTAGCAAAAGGTTTTAAACAACGATATGGCATAGACTATGAGGATATCTTTAGTCCAGTTGTAAAAGCTGCCACCATCCGTCTTGTGTTATCCATTGCTGTTTCCAGGGGTTGGAGTCTTAGACAGCTAGACGTTCAGAACTCGTTTTTGCATGGTGTTCTGGAAGAGGAAGTGTACATGAAACAACCTCCTGGGTTTGAAAACAAGAATGCACCTTCTCATGTATGTAAACTTGACAAAGCCTTATATGGATTGAAGCAGGCTCCTCGAGCATGGTACTCACGGTTGAGTCACAAAATGCAAGCACTTGGTTTCATACCTTCAAAGTCTGATACCTCTTTGTTCATTTACAACAAGTGCAACACTCATATATTTGTTCTCATCTATGTTGATGATATTATTGTCACAAGTTCATCTAATGAGGCTATCACAGGCTTATTGAAGGATCTAAGTGCAGAATTTGCTCTCAAGGACCTTGGAGACTTACATTATTTCCTAGGGATAGAAGTGAAGAAACATGATAATGGTCTTCACCTCTCTCAGGAAAAGTATGCAACAGATCTGGTAAAAAAGGCTGGTTTGCAAGGGTGTAAACCCTCACCTACTCCACTATCAAGCTCAGAAAAATTATCCCTTACAGAAGGGCAGCCTTTGGATCAAGATGACA
>NW_021184388.1:0-806 GCF_002162155.2 Triticum dicoccoides
GACCTGTGGGACCCTTTGGTCAGTGTCACAGTGCTAGTTATGTGACTATTTAAGTCCTAACAGAAGTAATTAGCTCGCGGGGCCCGCTGTCATAGACCCTGGGGGTTAATTAGCGGGGCTGTTAACAGTTAATGACGAGCCATGTCATCTAAACCGGCGACTAAACGCCGGCGGTAAGCAGACGCGGTGGCGCTCCTCGTCTGGCCATCTCCGGCCACGAGAGGTTGCGCGGCTGGTGGCGTTCGAGAGCGGCTGCATCGGCGCTTCGGGTGGTGGCCGTGGCAAGTGCGGGGTGGGACTGTGGTGTCGGCAGCGGCGAGCGAAGCGGCGGCCGGAGCTCGGCTCCGAGCGAGCGCGGCGTTGCAATGCACAAGGGAGCAGGCTAGGCGAGCGAAGGGCACCGGGAGGAGGCCCTCACTCGCGCGCATCCAACGGTGGCCGTGGGGATGCCAGGGATGGTGTGTAGCGGCGGCGGCGGCGAGCATATGCGGCGGTGGAGCTTCGGCGTCCGTGCAACTACGGCCTAGAGGACGCGGAGAGGCCGGGGAAGAGGGGGAGTCGAAGCGGGCGCTCACAGCGGTGAAAGGGGAGCAACTCGGTGTAGCCGGGGACACGCTGAGGCCGCAAATTGATCGGAGGGGGCCGTCGGATCCGGAGGTTGAAGACGACGATTGACAGCGATGCAGGGCCTCCCGGTGTCCCGTAGCTCGATTGGGAGGACGAGGAGGTTTCTTCGGTGCTTCTGGAGTCGGCGGAAGGGCGAGGGGTGGATGTGGCCGTGGTGTAGCTCATCGGCGTCGGCGGCG
>NW_021184389.1:0-1624 GCF_002162155.2 Triticum dicoccoides
GAATTGGGAAAAGGTTTAGTGGATTTTGACAAAAACAGTTCATGGATTTTTTCAAAAATCACGCATTTAAGTTACAAGGAACAAGAAAAAAGAAAAAGTAATAATTGAAAATAAGAAAAAGGAAAAAAAGAAAAAGAAAAGGAGATGCAATAAAAGAAGAAATAGTATGTCAAAAAACACAGCGGGGTGCTAGTGTAGTTGGCTACCGCAGCTAACCTACAAGGAGAAGGCCGCGAGTTCGAGTGTCATCCGCGCCTTGTCTTTTGCTGTTTTTAAAAGAAAAAAGGAATAAATGGGCCGGCCCAGCACACAGGGAGGGTATGCGCCCGATTGTGGAAACGCCTAAAACGGGCGCTAAGGGCGCCGAATAGGGTTTGGCGCGCCTGGGCCCCATGCGCGCCCAGGTGGGTTGTGCCCCCCTTGGGGCACCCCTCTTGTACTTCTTTGGCCCAACATGTGTCTTCTGGTCCAGAAAAAATCTCCAAAAAGTTTCGCTGCATTTGGACTCCGTTTGGTATTGATTTTCTGCGAATAAAAAAACAAGCAAAAAAACAGCAACTGGCACTGGGCACTATGTCAAGCATCAAAATAACGAACGGGAATCCACCCACATATGAAGACATATGGATTAAGGCAAAAAAAACAACAACTGGCACTAGGCACTATGCCAAGCATCAAGCATCCGCAACTACGAAAGAAGAATTAAGGTAAACCTAACCATAGCATGAAACATATAGATCCAAATCAGCCCCTTACGAAGCAACGCATAAAATATGGTTTAAGCTTCTGTCACTCTAGCAACCCATCATCTACTTATTACTTCCCAATTCCTTCCCCTAGAATCATGGTGAAGTGACATGTAGTCGATGTTCACATAACACAACTAGAGGAGAGACAACATACATCTCATCAAAATATCGACCGAATACCAAATTCACATGATTACTTATAACAAGACTTCTCCCATGTCCTCAGGAACAAACGTAACTACTGATAAAGCATATTCACGTTCATAATCAGAGGGGTATTAATATGAATTAAGGATTTGAACATATGATCTTCTACCGAATAAACTAACTAGCATCAACTACAAGGAGTAATCGACACTACTAGCAACCCGCATGTACCAATCTGAGGTTTTGTGACAAAGATCAGATACAAGAGATGAAGTAGGGTTTGAGAGGAGATGGTGCTGGTGAATATGTTGATGGAGATTGACCCCCTCTCGATGAGAGGATAGATGGTGATGACGATGGCGGCGATTTCCCCCTCTCGGAGGGATGTTTCCCTGGCAGAACAGCTCCGCCGGAGCCCTAGATTGGTCCTGCCTAGGTTCCTCCTCGAGACTGCGGTGCTTCATCCTGAAAGCTTCCTTCTGATTTTTCTAGGGCAAAAGACACCATATAGAAGAAGATGGGCATCAGGGGCCTGCCAGGAGGCCCACGAGGCAGGGGGCACGCCCAGGGGGTAGGGCGCGCCCTCCACCCTCGTGGCTGGTGTGTGGCCCCCCTCTGGTGCTTTCTTCGCCCATTTTTTTAATATATTTCAAAACTGACTTCCGTTGAGTTTCAGGACTTTTGGAGTTGTGCATAATAGGTCTCTAATATTTGCTCCTTTTTCAGCT
>NW_021184390.1:0-1775 GCF_002162155.2 Triticum dicoccoides
GCCGGAGGACATAGGAGTGCCGGATTGCAAAAGGGACAACGGGGAAAATGCTCGGATGCAAGAGACGAACACGTATGCAAAATGAGATGTACATGATGACATGATATGAAATGCAGAAGATGACATGGCAAAGTGCAACACGCAAGCAAATGACATGGCAACGACGGCGAATAACTGGCATACACCTGGCGCAACAAATCCGAGGCGTTACAACACTCCTCCACTAACAAGAGATCTCGTCCCGAGATCTTAGGACCGAGACGGAAGGGAAAAAGGGATGAGGTGAAACAAGAACTCAAGAGAAGAAGCAAGGAATCGAGAGCATGGAGAAGAAGAGAGGAACAACGAGAATGACGAGAATCGAAAGCTCAGGGAATCAGATAGACTATGAAACCACTCGTTCTAACCGGAGTGGTTAGAATGAGAAAAGAAACGGATAAGACTGAAAGGATTTAGGCAGCACTCCGGCTGAACATGGAAGGATTAGAACAAGAACTTGAGAGGATGGAATGATACCTAATGAAGACATGACGCAAAACCTCCGGAAAGAATTGAAAGAAAATTGAATGAAAAGAATTTAGAGGGATTGAATGGATTTGAATATCTGAGAGGAACGAAGAACTGCAAAACTCCACTTCAAAAGAATACAGAGGATTAATTGCACTTCCAGACGCAAAAAGAAAAGATACTTGAACTCCACCAACAAAATCTTGATGAACTCTTGAAGAATGAATTAAATCATGAAGAACCACCGTGAAGAACTCCAGTAACAAAAGGATGATGAGATAGAATAAAGGATGAAAGAATAAGATGAGCCTTGCGATGATTTAGATGGAGGTTCCAACGAGATGGTCGAGGAAACTTGAACTCCGGAAGAGAAAAGATGAAAACACTTGGAACTAGAATTTATTCATCAAGAACAAACTCCGAAGGAAGGGATTACTCACTTGAGGAAATAAGAATAAGATTTATTGTATGTTTCTCCTTCATCAAATTAAATTGATGACAAGCAATGAATTTTGCATACTACTTATTCTTCTTGATAAGGATTGAGAAGTGACATATCGCAAACTTGAGAAGGTCTTCATGAACCACCGGTAGGATTGAAAAGAACGACTGAATTAAAATGATAATCAAGGAAAAAGAATCTTGAACGAACCACCGTAAGAATTCAAAAATGACTGATTAAAGAGAATGCATCACCGGGAAGAATTCAAAGAACCAATATGCTAGAGGGAATTTAGATGCAAAAGAACGAAGAGATCATGAGCTGATTAAAGAACACTTGAACGAAGCACCGGAAGAATACTGAGATGAATGAAGGGGCACGGCTATAGAATAATTGGAGAACGAATTTGAAAAACTTAGAACGAAGAAATCTTCCGAAAGATGGCCTCCGGATGATCGAGAAAGAAAGCAACTCCTGAAATGCTCCGGATGGATGAAAAGAATTTGCATGACTTGAAACAATTTGATAGGATAACATCGAGCTAGCACCGCGAATCTCCGGGAGAACGGACAAGATTTAAGAGAAATCTTCTTCTTTGGTCTTCAAATGATGACGAGAAACACCACCAAAATTTACTGAGATACTCCGAGAGAATGTAAAAGCAAAGAGGTTGAGCCAACAATGAAATGATTTGAAATTGATCTTGGAAAGGCATCTGACTGATGAAATCCATTCTTACGTCACACTTGAAAAGAATTGAGAATAACTCCGGGGAAAAGAAAAGAGTCAGGTAAGATCCTGGGAAAAGACCTGTGGGTTAGGGCCC
>NW_021184391.1:0-1284 GCF_002162155.2 Triticum dicoccoides
GCAGCTCCGGTGACCATTTGGTCACCCCGGCGAGTCCAACAAGTTCGCAAGACCCCGTAGAGCATCCCTAGCGCCTCGCCTTGCTCGACTTCGAGCTCCAGCACCGTTCCCGTGCACGACCGAACCCCGGCGGCCGCAGCCGAGCTCGCCGCCGTCGACTCCGGCCACCCCGACCCCAACGGGCTCCGCCAAGAGCTGCGGGTTGGCCTCAGCTCCACTCCGGTGGTCTCCGCAGTCCGTTTGGTGGCCGAAATGACCAAAACCACTTCCGCCGCCGCGTCGGGCTCGCCGGCGGCTAAACGCCGGTGCAGCCGACTCGGGTTTGACCACGGGTGGGCCCTGGTTGACTCCCCTGAGTCAATGACAGGTGGGGCCCAGCCCTGTTAATTAAACAGGATTAGTTTTAATTAAGTTTTAATTAAAATAATCACCCTGACATGCGGGACCCACTGCCAGGTTTGACCTGGACCAGTTCCGTTGACCTGCTGACGTCACACTGACGTCAGGCTGACGCCGTAATTGATTTTCTGGATTTAATTTAAATCAGGAAATTCCAGAATATTATTTAAACTTCAAAAATTCATAACTTTTATTCTGTAACTCCAAATTGGACAAATTATATATGAAAAATGATCAGAAAAATCCAATCTATCCATCTGTACTATTTTCATGCATGATCAAACAAGTTAAATTGATGTTTTAAGCAGAACAAGAAAAGGCACTTTAAAAGGCCATATTTGAATTTGGAATTTGAATCTTTGATTCAAATTTGTTCAAACCCTTCTGGCTTTAGTTGCATTAGCCCAACACACTCATATTGCCATGTTTCATGCATGCATCATATTGTTGCATATTGTTTGGTGATGCTTGTGTATCGATGCCCTTTGCGACAGGTTCTGTCCCCGAGGAGTACCGTGATTACCCTAACGAAGAACCGTATCCGTGCATCGAACCATCAGGCAAGCAACCAACCATTTGATCATATCGATACAATCCCATGTTCTCGCTCCTGCTCTCTCTTACTGCATTAAGACAACGCGTTTCAAACTGCTGTGTGCTACGGTAGTTGAACCCATTTCCTCTGCATGACCTGTCATTGCCACAGTAACTAGATGAAACCCACTAGCATGTGTAGGAGTTGTTTGAGCCATATGTATGTGTTGTTCCTACCTTGCTATGCCTGCTATGCTTAGAGTCGTGTCAGGTCTGGTTCATCTGGGTGATGGGCTAGAGTGAAATGTTTATCTCGGTAATGAGAGTGGTGTGGTGAACACGATTTGGTAA
>NW_021184392.1:0-2057 GCF_002162155.2 Triticum dicoccoides
CGAAGCCATTGGATGAAGCAAGATTTCGCAAGTTAAGGCATGAGCTAAATATCATTGATTCAAGCAATGTGGCTTGAACCCTTGCACACCCCACCAGGCTCAATTTGCTGTCTAGTTTAGATGTAGGCATGGACATAGGGGGAGTGTTGTTCTCTCAATGAACTCTCCCTCCCCCCATTATGCATAAATTTATCAAGTCTTTCACGTTAGCCATTGTTGATGGTACTTGTGTTTCAAAGACGAGTTTTGGTCATGGGCCCAAGGTTAAAATCTTCGCGGCGCCATACCTCTTGACTCAAACATAGGTGGCCTCGGCCACCGCCCTCTTTTGAAGAGGTGTGTCTTGGTCGTTTGCTGGTGTGCTCTCTTTTCTTGGTTTTTTTTGTTTTTCCTTCGAGCAAAAGCCATGTTGTTTGGCTGCCATGGTGTGCTGGGCGATACTACCGCTGGTGGTGCGCGGTACTACCGCTCATAAGCGGTACTACCGTCCCCAGCACGGTACTACCGCTGAGGGACGGGGCCAGGGGGTTATATCAGGGCAGGGGGAGGTTTCTTCTCCCCCATACCCATTCACTTCGCCCCCTCTTTCCTCTTCCTCTCCAGCCTCAACTCGCCGCGGGAGGGCTCCGGCGGATCTCCGTCTCCGGGGCGTCCCTCTCCATTTCCTTTGGTGGAGTCGATCCCCACCTCGTCCTCTTGCCATGGATGTCGGTATTGCCCCCATTCTTTCTCTCCTTTTGTCTCGTTTTCAGATCTTGTTTCTTAGGGGCAATGGTGGTTGCATCTCTAGATTTTTGGCTAAATCTAGGCTTGAGTTGGTTGGAGAAGGCAACTAGACTATCTCGATTAGAGTTTGGTAGGAATATTTTTGAATTTGGCAAGACGGTAGTGCCGGATCTGACCACGGTAGTAGGAAACCGTTGTTTCTCCGCCTCGTGATGTAGGAAACCGCCATTTCTCCACCTCGAGCAGTACTACCGCTCTCGTTGGAGCGGTACTACCGCTTGACCTCGAGCGGTACTACCGCTCTCTTTGGTGCGGTACTACCGCTTGGGCGGTACTACCGCGGGCATGTCACGGTACTACCGCTGCATGCCAAATTCCATCATATTCCTGCCTTACCTTGATCCTTTTTGTTCTGTTTGTTGGATTATGCTCGTTCTTTCTGGTTGTTTTGTGTGTTCTTGTGTTTGGCTCCAAGTGATGACCATTCTGAGAATCAAGCTCGCCGTATCAACCCCGGGCGTGCAACATCAAAACGCTACCGCACCTCTGAGCCAGCCGGTGGTTCCTCGAGCACCCAACCACCTCCAGCAAGTGCATCCGCAAGTGTTCCTCCACCTCCTCAGCAATCGAAGAGATCCGCCAACAAGCCAAAGGGGAAGACTGTGACTGAGATGACCAACAAGGAGTTTTGGGAAAAGCGTCGCCGCAATCCCTATGAGGTGGACCAAGAACCCACTTTGGTCAACCGCCCGTTCTGGAACCGTTTTTAGTTTGCCATCTATTTTGATGTGATCAAGACCAAGAAGAATCTCTTTGTTGATGTTCGCTCCATTGACACTGATGCTATGGAGAAGGACCTGGAGTACTTTGGCGAAGCCCTTCAGATGTGCACTCAGCTGAACATTCTCAGGATCATGTAATTCAACAAGGATTTCGATGCAGATTTGGTGGCCCAATTCTTTGCCACCGTTCATCTTGGGACAGATGTCGATAGAACTCTGACATGGATGACCAATGGCAAGCTGCTTTCCGTCAAGTGGAAGGCTTTCATGGATTTACTTGATGTGGTGGATCACGGGCTTGAGACTCCAGTCGGTTTCCGCCCTCACCGCAATGATACGTCCACCCACAAGCAAGCCCTTTGGCCCTACTGCACTGTGAAAGTTCACCCAGTGACTGAGAAGAAAACCTATGAGTTGTCTCCGTATCTAGACATTCTTCATCGTATCTTCCGTGAGACTCTCTTTCCTCGCATCGGGAATCTGGATATGGTCCACTCTTATCTCGTGGACATGATTCTGTTCTGTCAGCATGAGAAGGAAGCAAACACT
>NW_021184393.1:0-1555 GCF_002162155.2 Triticum dicoccoides
TTCGGTTCAGCCACCCATTCTTTCCTGGAATACCCCTCCTCCTTCGCTTCGCCTCCTTCTCTCGCATTAATTAAGCCAGCTAGCTCGCCTCCTTTTTCTTCCTCGTACAGTACGCCAGCACGCATGCGTCCTCCTCCTATCTACTCGCCTTCTACTCCATCTTCTTCTCCTCCCTCTCAAGCTCAACCTCATGGAGTCTAGCTACTTGTGGGAAGACAGCCAGCCTGTAGAAGACAGCGAGCTCGTGCTTGATAGCCTGCTTGCGGAGGACAGCATGCTCGCTGACTGCAGCGCCCCGGACGACGGCGCGCTTGACGACGGCGACGTCCATCCGCACTACGGCATTCCCGCAGAGGGCGCCGTCCAGAAGGACGACGGAGCACTCAAGAACGGCGTCGACCACTCGCGCGACGGCGTTCCCACGACAGGCGGCGTCCTGCAGGGCGATTGCGCACTCGCGGACGGCGTCCTCCAGCTGCCTCACGGCGTGTCCGTGGAGGGCGGCGTCCTGCAGGGCGATTGCGCGCTCGCGGACGGCGTCCTCCAGCTGCCTCACGGCGTGTCCATGGAGGGCGGCATCCAACAGGGCGATGGCGCGCTCGCGGACGGCGTCATCCACCCGCTCGGCGTCCAGGTGGTCGCGGAGGAGGGCGACGTCGTCCTCCCGGCGCTCGCTTCGGGAGGCCATGCGTTTGCGGAGGGCGTCGCCAGCGACGGCGGCATGCATGCAAAAGTACACTCGCCGGAGGTGAGTGCATCATTTTCTGATGATGCAGATCTAATGTCCAACTGTTACGGTTACACACCTGGCTTCCCGTGCTCTTTGTGTGGTGGCCATGGACGAGGCAACACAAACTGCCCAAGGTGTGCGCGATGGGGACGCTTGCTCGCGGACAGCAGCGTGCACGCACTGGAGCGCGACGGCAGCATGCACGGCGCTGTCAAGATAGTGGCAGGAGACGGCAATGACCAGGTGCGCGCGCTCGTGGACAATGGCAAAGTTGACCCAGAAAGCAGCAACGAGACGACAAACGACGAGGAGTTGCTGGCCGGCACGGAGGGTGAAGAGGCCGGCGACATTGATGCATCTCTTCTTTATGCTCCTGACTCGATGCCGGAGGAAGAATCTTTGCCACTGCCGGAGCAATTCTCTGTGCCGGATGAAACGACAAAGCGTGAGTTCATGAAAATTTATCTGCCGGAGTTTCATGAGTGATGATCAGCCTTGTGGAGTTTGAACCATGCAGGTGCGATGCTGGAGTTGAAGAACTTTTGCTAGTTAAACCAATGTGATGATCTTGCTACTAGTTGTTTTGTTTGACGTGAACCTATGTGAAACCAGTTGTTTAGTTTGACTTGTGCTGCTAGCTAGTTGTTCTGTTTGAAATATGGTTCTTCTTTTTTTGCAACGTTTGGATTGCATCATGATAGCACTCAAAAGATGGATTACATGATCTGATTACACCAGCAATAGCACTCAAAGATCGATTACATAATCTTCTTACATCAACAATAGCACTCAAAAGATGGATCACGATCTGATTCCAACAAAATA
>NW_021184394.1:0-1242 GCF_002162155.2 Triticum dicoccoides
CGGGATGGAGCCACCTGTCCTTTCAGCCCCCTCGTCAGAATCACTTGCGGGTACTCAATGAGCTGACCCGACTTTAGTCACCATCTGTATAGTATGTATGTATGTATAGTATATACCCGTGATCACCTCCCAAGTGATCACGGCCCGATAGTATAGCAAGGCAGACTGACAAGAATGTAGGGCCAATGATGATAAACTAGCATCCTATACTAAGCATTTAGGATTGCAGGTAAGGTATCAACAGATGTAGCGACAATGTCAGGCTATGCATCAGAATAGGATTAACGAAAGCAGTAACATGCTACACTACTCTAATGCAAGCAGTATAGAGAAGAGTAGGCGATATCTGGTGATCAAAGGGGGGGCTTGCCTGGTTGCTCTGGCAAGAAGGAGGGGTCGTCAACTCCGTAGTCGAACTGGTCAGCAGCAGCGTCGGTCCTGTAGTCTACCGGAGAGAAGAGGGGGAAGAAACAATGAATACAATGCAAACAAATGCATATCGATGCATGACATGACAAGTAACGATGCTAGGCGTGCCCTAACGTGGTATGAGGTGGTACCAGTTAAGGGGGGAAACATCCGGGAAAATATCCCCGGTGTTTCGTGTTTTCGGGCAGAGGAGCCGGAGGGGAAAAGTTGCGGGTTCGATAGGTTAGGGGTGTGTGGCGGATGAACGGACTGCGTATCCGGATTCGTCTCGTCGTTCTGAGCAACTTTCATGTACAAAGTTTTTTCATCGGAGCTACGGTTTATTTTCTATTAATTTTAAAAGATTTAAATCATTTTCAGGATTTATTTAATTATTTATCTCAACATTATCCAGAATAGTAAAAGATGACGTCAGCATGACAACATGCTGACGTCAGCAGTCAACTGCGTGTGGGTCCTGCATGTCATACACCTTTTAGTTTAAGTAGGGTTTAGCTGATTGACTACTACTTAATTAAATTAACTAATTGATTAGATTAATCTAAACATGATTAATTAACTTAATTATTTTACTAATTAATTAATTAACTAATTAATGATTTTATAAATTACATTTTCATTTCTTTTTAATTTTCGTTTTTTTTAACAGGGGCATGGGGCCCCGGTGTCATAGTCCCTAGTGGCCTAGCGGGCGACGGGTGCGGGCGTGCGTGCCCGAGGCCACCAGGGGTGGGGAGCACTCGGGCGCCCAGGGGGGCGCGCGCCGGCGGCCATGGCGCGGCCGGTCGGAGCCGCGAGGACTGGGGCGGCGAG
>NW_021184395.1:0-1509 GCF_002162155.2 Triticum dicoccoides
TGAAGGAAATATGCCCTAGAGGTAATAATAAAGTTATTATTTATTTCCTTATATCATGATAAATGTTTATTATTCATGCTAGAATTGTATTAACCGGAAACATAATACATGTGTGAATACATAGACAAACAGAGTGTCACTAGTATGCCTCTACTTGACTAGTTCGTTAATCAAAGATGGTTATGTTTCCTAACCATGAACAATGAGTTGTTATTTGAGTAACGAGGTCACATCATTAGTTGAATGATCTGATTGACATGACCCATTCCATTAGCTTAGCACCTGATCGTTTAGTATGTTGCTATTGCTTTCTTCATGACTTATACATGTTCCTATGACTATGAGATTATGCAACTCCCGTTTACCGGAGGAACACTTTGGGTGCTACCAAACGTCACAACGTAACTGGGTGATTATAAAGGAGCATTACAGGTGTCTCCAAAGGTAGATGTTGGGTTGGCGTATTTCGAGATTAGGATTTGTCACTCCGATTGTCGGAGAGGTATCTCTGGGCCCTCTCGGTAATGCACATCACATAAGCCTTGCAAGCACTACAACTAATATGTTAGTTGTGAGATGATGTATTATGGAACGAGTAAAGAGACTTGCCGGTAACGAGATTGAACTAGGTATTGGATACCGACGATCAAATCTCGGGCAAGTAACATACCGATGACAAAGGGAACAACGTATGTTATTATGCGGTCTGACCGATAAAGATCTTCGTAGAATATGTAGGAGCCAATATGGGCATCCAGGTCCCGCTATTGGTTATTGACCGGAGACATGTCTCGGTCATGTCTACATTGTTCTCGAACCCGTAGGGTCCGCATGCTTAAGGTTTCGATGACAGTTATATTATGAGTTTATGAGTTTTGATGTACCGAAGGAGTTCGGAGTCCCGGATGAGATCGGGGACATGACGAGGAGTCTCGAAATGGTCGAGACGTAAAGATCGATATATTGGACGACTATATTCGGACATCGGAAAGGTTCCGAGTGATTCGGGTATTTTTCGGAGTACCGGGTAGTTACGGGAAGAGTATTGGGCCTTGATGGGCTTTAGTGGGAAGAGGAGAAAAAGGCTGCGCCCCCCCTCCCCTTTGGTCCGAATTGGACTAGGGAAAAGGGGGCCGGCCACCTCTCCTTCTCCTCCTATTCCTTCTCCCTTCCTCCCCTCTTGGTGGACTCCTACTAGGACTTGGAGTCCTAGTAGGACTCCCCACCCTGGCCGCACCTCTGCCTTGGCCGGCCTCCTCCTCCTCCATCCTTTATATACTGAGGCAAGGGGCACCCCATGAACACACAAGTTGACACAAGTTGATCCACGTGATCGATTCCTTAGCCGTGTGCGGTGCCCCCTGCCACCATATTCCTCGATAATACTGTAGCGGAGTTTAGGCGAAGCCCTGCTGCTGTAGTTCATCAAGATCGTCACCACGCCGTCGTGCTGACGAAACTCTTCCCCGACACTTTGCTGGATCGGAGTCCGGGGATCGTCATCGAGCT
>NW_021184396.1:0-1611 GCF_002162155.2 Triticum dicoccoides
AACTGACCAGCATAAAGCGGCATGTTCATGCCATGACCATTGCTATCTTTGGTAAGCCAGCTTGCCTTCTGAATTGGCTCTGCCTTCTTACAGAGTCACCGGTTTATTAACCCTTTATGGTATTTTAGGGACACGCATTGGTCACTTGGGGTCAGATGTGCAAAAGAAATTGAAAGCCGCCTATACATTGGTTGAACAATTGTATATTGGTGCCCAGTGGATCATCTGTACTGCGTCTCATAACAAACCAATGCCCACTTTGATTCAAGATACTCTGATGAAACTGCTAGTGCTTCCTGCCCGGGTTGAAGAGCTGAAGAAATCTGCTGCTCGAACCGGTGCAATCAATGCCTTAATCCGGGCAAAAGCCTGGGTGCCGGATTTTGATCCTATTGAAGCGGCTCAGGGCTATCCCAGCTTGAAGGAAGACGGGTCAGAATTTGGTGAAGCGGATCTGCGAGCAATAAACCGGGAGGTATGTCCACTAGCTTGTCAGTTGGCTGAGGAAGCAGACTTGTCTCATTATCAAGCGCAATATGACAGTCCGAACAAGCGAATAGTTGCACCAATCCATGAATCGAAAAATCTGATCCCTCCAATCCGTAAGCATACTTACGCTCCCGATATTGACCCATCATTGCTGATCCATGATGAAGCTGTTTTTCAAGCATTAATAGGAATCGACTGGACAACTGTGGATTTCCAGCCACTGGGTAGAGAAACGGAAGCTGAAGCGGCGCAGGATGACCCACAACCATCAGGCCAGACTGGTGACCAAGCTTGAACCGGAAGCCCGTTTTAAAACTGTCTCTCCTTTGTGAAAAACAATTATATTATTATGGGCACCATGTTGCCTTGTAATAGGCTAGCTGATACCTTTGATGTTGATATGCCTTCGTGCATAACTTGTTCTTCCTGTGGTAATGAACTTTCCAAAACATTTTCTGAAATGAGAAATTTGTCAAGTGCCACCGCGGTTGTACCGTCAGGCGGAATATGATGTCTGTATATATGAAATCAAAACATCCAAAACAAAATTTTAAGTATATGATTAAATTTTTGAGATACATAATACCTGCCATCGTTGAGTATGAAGTTGGCGTGGCCAATCTTGAAGCGGAGTTTTGCAAACCCACACTGTTGGAGGAGATAACAGCTCCTGTATATATATATATATGACGCTGGTTTACCATGTAAACCGTGCCGGGTTATAATAAACACCGTGTTACTCCATAAGAGGATGTTAACAACAAGGATCAAACCGGACAAATAGTCTCCGGATTGACGTGAACTGTGTTCCGTCAATTGATTGGTTAAAAAACTTTGTCGGTTTAAAAAACACAATGAAAAGCAAAAAAAAACTTCAAAGAAAAGTGTGAAGCAAAAACAACGACAAAACTGTTTGCCAAAAAAGGTTTATTTAACTTGATCAAATGGCGTTATCATGGCCAAACACGACCAAGCTCCCGTTAGGTGTAACTATAGTTCTAGTCAGCCAGGTCCCTAAATGAAACCGTGGCATTTATGCCGACCAAATGGCATGGTCATGGTTCGGGTTCGACCAAGCCCCCAAGTGATTATGTGGCCTTAGGCCGATCAAGAGGCATGACT
>NW_021184397.1:0-2488 GCF_002162155.2 Triticum dicoccoides
AGTGACGCTGGAGCCCATTCAAAGGAACAGAAGATGCGCGTTTTTCCTCCTGACCATTTGAGTGGTGTTCTGTGCAATTTATGCTTGTTTTGAAAATTTGGTTATAGACGTCGAATTTATCTCCAATCATCTGTTGTACTATATCTTCTACAATCTTTCATATTTTAGCATGAATTTTTTAAAATTTGTGGTAGGAAGCTTGTATGTCATTCATGGATCGGACAACATACATGTGCTATTTTCTTTTGATTATCTCCTTCCAGACTGTTCGGGGTTTCTAGATCAGAATAGTTTGTCCAATATACCTCTTTGGGTCTCAGAGAATTCAGAATAAGTTCTTACAACAATCCTTACTAGATAAATCATGTATGATACCATGCTTGCACCCTTATTTGCAGCTGTATTTCAGGTTATTGCTCAATCAGGTTAGTTTGTTTTTTCTGCTTTTCGGTTCACATCTGTTGGCATGAATTGACCTGTGCACTTGGTACTAGCACTGATGATAATTTGAACCTGTCAGACGGGGAAAGATATGCCCATTACGAGTGCATCTTGATTCAGTTTGAGGAGAAAGAGTAGTTAATTCAGCTTGTGGCATGCACCCACACTTGGTAACCAGTTAAGCCTTTTTCATTTGTGTCTTAAAAGTACTTTTGTTAACATTTGCAAGCTAACAGAGGATCTACTTTTGCTAATAGTGGTCAAATAAAAGAGGATCCAGAGTTCCAGACTCTGTGTTGTAGAGAATTATTCTTTGCCAACAATAGTTTTGCTAAGTTGCTCTTGCCTCTCAGTGTTATTAGTCTGAATATTCTATGCAGCTGAACTCATTACTACAGAGATTTATAGAAACACAAGGAATGATTGCTGATGAAAGAACCACAGATAGATCTGGGATTTCTCCATTGGCCAATAATTCAACTGCATGTTTTAGGAACCACAAATAGCTTTGGGTATTTTCTTTGTATGCATTAATAATTTAATATTATCTTGAGAACTGAAATAAGTATTTTGTCATATTTATTTAAAACTTTTCGCATTAATAGTGTCATAGACGTGCAATGCATAGATTTATTTTTCTATGTTTTTATGTTTATTTCCACCAGACTGAAAATATAAGCTCCTTTTTCGTGAAAATTGTTATTTCCTTATGGTAACCATTTCCATACGAACTGCTATTGTTTGCTTGCCGTTTTTCTGTTGCGTCATGTCCACTCCACAACCTTTATATGGAATCCCGAAGGTAGTTGAATTCATCCTATTTCATTTTGATTTTAATGCTTTAGTACTATGCAGTGGCGGAGCTAGGGTAAAATCCTTGGGCGGGCCAAACAGGCCAGATTAAAGCAAACCTTACTAATTTTCCTATTAAGAGTCTCTCAATCTTCACTATTTGGTGCTACACTAGGCGGGCCATGGCCGGGTTTTGCCCCAACGTAGCTCCGTCACTGGTACTATGCATTTCATCTTCTGATGGCAGAATTTTTTTGCGCTTCAACATTTTAATAAGTTGTTCAAGCCTTCTGAATTTACTTCATTTGCATCCTACACTTAGCTATAATTGTTGTATGTGGCGATTTAACTGTCTATGCCCTAGATCGCTTTAGTGAAAGGGCGGAGGTTATTAGAATAGAGATCGTGCATTATTGCACGTGCAAGTTTGATAGAGACGTGCATTGCACGTGCACGTTTACTAGTGTACCTCAATAAATCAACTGAACCAAGTGAGGCAACCTGAACAAAATAACTAGTTGAATAACTAGCAGCGTCTGGTGCTTTAGTCAATTAGTACATTGAGCTCTGTGCTTCCTCTTGCTACGACATGTTGGATCTTCACTTTGGACCGTTGGACAATTTGAACGAGTTATGCATGCATGTAAACAGTAAGCTTGATGTAAATATTGTACTCTGAACTCTGAATTTGGATTAGAGTTGAAAGTTAACTCTGAATCTTTCAGACGTCATGGGTGAACACTGAAACTTGATTCACCCAAGTCAATTATGAATCTGTAATAAGCGTATAGAAATCCCGAGGAGCCAAGTTAACTTGAACTAGAGCTGAAAGTTAACTTACAACAAAGTCTTTTAACTGTTTCTTTTCACCAACAACTTGTTGTCTTCATACTTGGCCGCCAGAAGCAAATACTGTATATTTCTTATATGCTTCAGTTTAGACTCTTTGGGGCCACACCTATTTTGTCAATATTTTCCATTATCACAACCCCAACTGTGTGACATTAGTTCTTATGTTTTCAGAACATTGGGACTGGGCCAAACAAATTATGTTGACGAAGAAGAGGTGTTTTTTTATCATAAAATATGTCAGTGGTTAGTGTTTTTTTATATAGAAGAAGTCTTCTATTGTATTCATCAAGATATGTCAAAGCCCTTGATGGGATGTAAGGGAAACATGCAACACATGCGGTGCCTTTCATAAGCTAAGCTGGGCTGTTGAAGTAATTATTCTTTAGGTACCTTCCTTTGCATT
>NW_021184398.1:0-2147 GCF_002162155.2 Triticum dicoccoides
CGGAGGACGTTTCCCGAGCCCCTCCGCCGCGTCTGGACTCGCCGGCGGTTAAACGCCGGCGACCGTTGACCCTTGACCGGCGTGGGTTGACCCCACTGCCCGGTTTGACCCTCCCCTCTCTCTCACTGACGTGTGGGCCCCAGGCCACTAACTAAACCAGGATTAGCAATAGTTTAACGCTAACTAAATTTAGTTAGTTAACTAACTACTGACACGTGGGTCCCACTGGTCAGGGTTGACCTGGACCGCGCCCGTTGACTGCTGACGTCACGGTGACGCACTGATGACGTAGTAAATGTTTCTGGAATTTAAATAATTCTTAAATGAGTTATTATTTTCAGAAAATGTCCTAAACTTCAATAAATCATAGAAAATTAACCGTAACTCCAAATTAAATAAATTATATATGAAAAATTATCAGAAAAATTCAAGGAATCCATCTGTACCATTTCCATGCATGTTGGAACAACTTATCACTACTGTTTAGGACAAATGAAGTGAATGACATTTAAATAACCACATATGGAGTTTGAATTTGAATCTTATATTCAAACCAACTTCATTTAATCTGTTGCTAGTTGCATTAGCTCAAAACACATTCATATTGCCATGTCATGAGCATGCATCATATTGTGCATTGCATTGATTGTATTTCTTCTTTGTTGTCGGTATCTGTTCCCTCCCGGTAGAGGATGTTCCGACGTTGTGATCGTTGACACTGATGAAGACTCAATGTTATCTTCAGAAGTGCCAGGCAAGCAAAACCCCCTTGTTCATTCCGATACAATCCCACTCTCTCGCTCCTGCTCTCTTTTACTGCATTAGGACAACAACGATTCAACTGTTACTTGCTGCGGTAGCTGAAGCCCTTTATCCTTTGCATGACCTGTCATTGCCACAGTAAATAGATGAAACCCACTAGCATGAGTAGGAGTTGTTTGAGCCCTGATGTGCCTACTCATTTATGTTTGTTGTCATGCCTGCTACTTCTTAGAGTTGAGTCAGGTCTGATTCATCGGGGATGAATCAGAGGCGTGTGAACATGTCCTACTGTGTGTGAGCTAAGTGTGTGAACACGATTTGGTAAAGGTAGCGGTGAGAGGCCATGTAGGAGTACATGGTGGGTTGTCTCATTGTAGCCGTCCTCAGGAACTGAGTTCTGTGTTTGTGATCCATGATTCAGCTACTACCACGCATTGGGCCCGAAACCAATGGACCCTCTCGGCTTCTTGATCACCCTTGTCCTCTGTCCAGGAGTTGCAAGTAGTTTCTGGTGTTTGTAGTATGCTGGAGGCCGTGCGCAGCGCTGACCGTAGGGGTGGGCTGTGATGCGGTAGGCACGTGGCCGGGTATACCGGGCGCCCGTTTGGTGTCACGGAACCCTGTACACATCGTTTGGGGCTGTGAGCGAAACTCCGGCCGGATCTCCTCATGGATGGAACCCGAATAGGCGATAAACCTGGACTAGAAACTTAGGTGATTAGGTAGGTCGTGGCCGACACCCACGTTGGGCTTCCGCTTGAAGGTTGCCGAGTACATGTCGTGTAAACGGCGGTAAGTGGTGAGAGCGTGTGTGAAGAAGTACACCCCTGCAGGGTTAACATCATCTATTCGAATAGCCGTGTCCGCGGTAAAGGACTTCTGGGTTGCTTATATCAGTTCATAGACAAGTGAAAGTGGATACCTTAAAATACGCAAGATAAGCGTGAGTGCTATGGATGGCATTCTCGTAGGGGGACGGGAGCGGATCCATAGTGGTGTATTGGTTGGTGAATATGTGGACTCGTGTGCGCCACTTCAAAAGAGTTGCTTGCAGTCGTAGTTTAGGATAGCCACCGAGTCAAAGCTGGCTTGCTGCAGTTAAACCCCACCATCCCCTTTGTTGATAATGATGCATATGTAGATAGTTCTGATGTAAGTCTTGCTGGGTACATTTGTACTCACGTTTGCCTATTTTATGTTTTTGCAGAGAGACTTCAGTCTCACTAGTAATTCCGCGTGGTCTTCGACGTTTAGCTTGTTACCTCAGCTACGATCTTGTGCCTCGGCAGGATCTGATAGATAGTCAGGCTTTTCAGCCTTTTCCATTTATAGATGTCTGTACTCAGACATGATAGCTTCCGCTTGTGCTTTGACTTGTATGCTCT
>NW_021184399.1:0-1755 GCF_002162155.2 Triticum dicoccoides
CGGCGCCTCGCCGTGGCCACCGGCCTCCCCTGCTCCCCTCGCCCTGCCGGCTCCGCCCACCCTCCTGGGCGTGCGCCCGAACGAACGGGTGCGGGTTGCGCCCGAACCCGCACCGCCCTGTGGCCGCTAGCCCCCCCCGGGCCACTGACTAGGGGGCCCCGTCCCATAACGTTTTAAAAAAAAATAAAAAAAAACAAAATAAAAATAATAATAATAAAAAATAATAGTAATAAAAAACAATAAAATAATAAAATAAATAAATAAATATATTAAATAAATAAATGAATAATAACTAAAATAATTAAAACATTAATTAATTCATTAATTAAGTAATTAGTTAAGATAATTAACCCTGATTAGATTAACCTAATCACTAATTAAAATTAACTAATCTGTAATTAAACTAAACAGAGAATGACATGTGGGTCCCACTGGACCCACACGTCAGGTTGACCAGGTCAATGGTCAACGTTGACTGCTGACATCACCCTGATGTCATGCTGACGTCAGCTTTTACTGTTCTGGATAATGTTGGATTAAATAATTAATTAAATTCCAGAAATTAATAAAATCTTTAGAAAATCATATCTTTTAATCCGTAACTCGGATTAAAATATTTTCAACATGAAAGTTGCTCAGAACAACGAGACGAATCCGGATACGCAACCCGTTCGTCCGCCACACACCCCTAACCTATCGAACTCGCAACTTTCCCCCTCCGGCTCCTCTGCCCGAAAACACGAAACACCGGGAATACTTTCCCGGATGTTTTCCCCCCTTCACCGGTATCACCTACTACCGCGTTAGGGCACACCGAACACCGCGTATTGCCTTGTTATATTTTGTGATGCTTTGTTTGCTCTATATTCATTATTTCTTCCCCCTCTTCTCTCCGGTAGACTACGAGACCGACGCTGCTGCTGCCCAGTTCGACTACGGAGTTGACGACCCCTCTCTCTTGCCAGAGCAACCAGGCAAGCCCCCCCCCTTGATCACCAGATATCGCCTATTCTACTCTATACTGCTTGCATTAGAGCAGTGTAGCATGTTACTGCTTTCCGTTGATCCTATTCTGATGCATAGCCTGACATTGTTGCTACACCTGTTGATACCTTACCTGCAATCCTAAATGCTTAGTATAGGATGCTAGTTTATCATCATTGGCCCTACATTCTTGTCAGTCTGCCTTGCTATACTATTGGGCCGTGATCACTTGGGAGGTGATCACGGGTATATACTATACACACCTACATACTATACAGATGGTGACTAAAGTCGGGTCAGCTCATTGAGTACCCGCAAGTGATTCTGACGAGGGGGCTGCAAGGACAGATGGCTCCATCCCGGTAGAGGTGGGCCTGGGTTCCCGACGGCCCTCGACTGTTACTTTGTGGCGGAGCGACAGGGCAGGTTGAGACCACCTAGGAGACAGGTGGGCCTGGCCCTGTTCGGCGTTCGCGGATACTTAACACGCTTAACGAGATCTTGGTATTTGATCTGAGTCGGCTATGAGCCTATACGCACTAACCATCTACGTGGGAGTAGTTATGGGTATCCCGACGTCGTGGTATCAGCCGAAGCACTTCAGACGTCAGCGACGGAGCGGCGCGCGCCGAATTGGACTGGAACGCCACTAGGCTAGGTCTGCTTTCGGCCGCCCTCGCAACGTGCAGGTGTGCTATGGGCGATGGGCCCAGACCCCTGTGCGCTTAGGTTTAGACCGGCGTGCTGGCCTCTCTGTTGTGCCTAGGTGGG
>NW_021184400.1:0-1530 GCF_002162155.2 Triticum dicoccoides
TTTCTTTTGGCCAAAGATGAGACGGGATGTTGAGCGTTTTATTGCTCGCTGCACTACATGTCAAAAAGCTAAGTCACGACTCAATCCTCATGGTTTATATATGCCTTTGCCTGTACCTAGTGTTCCTTGGGAGGATATATCTATGGACTTTGTTTTAGGTTTACCTCGAACAAAGAAGGGGAGGGATAGCATATTTGTTGTCGTGGATAGATTCTCGAAAATGGCACACTTTATACCATGTCATAAAAGCGATGATGCTGTTAATGTTGCTGATTTGTTCTTTCGTGAAATTATTCGCTTGCATGGTGTGCCAAAAACTATTGTTTCAGATCGTGATACTAAATTTCTTAGCCACTTTTGGAGATGTTTATGGGCTAAGTTGGGGACTAAACTGCTTTTTAGTACTACTTGTCACCCCCAAACTGATGGACAAACTGAAGTAGTCAATAGAACGTTGTCTACCATGCTTAGGGCTGTTTTGAAGAATAATAAGAAAATGTGGGAGGAATGCTTGCCTCATATTGAATTTGCTTATAATCGTTCATTGCATTCTACTACTAAGATGTGCCCTTTTGAAGTTGTGTATGGTTTCCTACCTCGTGCACCTATTGATTTGTTGCCTCTTCCATCTTCGGAGAAGGTTAATTCTGATGCTAAACAACATGCTGAATTGATTTTAAAAATGCATGAGTTAACTAAGGAAAACATTGAGCGTATGAATGCTAAATATAAACTTGCTGGAGATAAGGGTAGAAAACATGTTGTGTTTGCACCTGGAGATCTTGTTTGGTTACATTTGCGTAAGGATAGATTTCCTGATTTGCGCAAATCAAAGCTAATGCCACGTGCTGATGGTCCCTTTAAGATGTTAGAGAAAATAAATGATAATGCATATAAACTTGAGCTGCCTGCCGATTTTGGGGTTAGTCCCACTTTTAACATTGCAGATTTGAAGCCTTATTTGGGTGAGGAAGATGAACTTCCGTCGAGGACGACTTCATTTCAAGAAGGGGAGGATGATGAGGACATCAATACAATTGTTACACCCACAGCCCCTGCTGCTATACATACTGGACCAATTACTAGAGCTCGTGCACGCCAACTAAATTACCAGGTACTTTCGTTTCTTGGTAATGATTCTAATGTTCATGAGAATATGATGCTGCCTAAATTGGATACATTTGTTTTGCTTACAAATGAAGGGCCTAGCTTGGAGAAGGATGAACATTGGAGCAAGAACAAGCATGGAGATGATGGCATGCGCAAGGGAACAAGAACGGAGTTACAAGTGATGATTTCAGGACTTTGAAGCCACCATAATGGGTGCATGAAGCCTTGGACGAAATATACAAGATGCCACTTCATAAATTTCGTCCCGAGGCTATTTTAGGTGCTGCGTCACCTTATTATTGGGCCAGGCCCATGTAATTTCGAAATACATAAGTATAGGCTATTTTTAGAGTCCGTATGTGTGGGGAAACAAGAGATAGGGTTGATTTCGGACCCCTCCACCAAGGGCCACGAAATTCC
>NW_021184401.1:0-1450 GCF_002162155.2 Triticum dicoccoides
GAGGTAGAGGTACACTTGTTGTAGGGGTACTTGTCGGATCCACGGCGACGGTAGAGGTACAAATGTTCTCGCAGTACTTGTCGGTCCAGTCTTGATGTAGATGTACATCGCAAACGTAGTGGTACTCGCGGACTTCGGCGCCAGTAGTCGTACACGGTTCGTAGGGGTACTTGGCGTTCTTGGTGATTCCGAAGAAGGCGGTAGATGTGCTCGGCGAATCCACAAGGCGTGCACGGGTCGAAGTGGAACTCTTGACAAAATCCACGGGACTGACTTGGCATGCAACGAGCACGGCGCGATGGGCATGAAGGGCGGCGCTGGTTCTCTGCTCCAACGAAGCAGAACGACGGGCGAGCGGGCGGCCGACCTGGTGTCTTAGAGCAGCGTGGAAAGGCGGTGGTGAGCGACCGGATCGGAGGCAGAGGAGGTGGAGAGGCGCAGGACGAGGACGAGGCAGGAGGATGATGGCTGCGGGCACGGGTTCTCGAGGAGCTCCTCTCCTCGGGCGCTCGGGTGACGGGGACGCCATGGAGACCAGGCGCGAGGTGGAGGGAGGAGGCGGCGAGGGGAACAGGAGAGGGGATCGCGTGAGGAGGGAGGAGCGGAGGCCTGGCGCTCGGTTCGGCAGGGGCGTGGTCGCGGGGACGCTCGAGAAGGGGAGACGCCATGGAGGAGGAGAGGAAGGGGGCCGGCTGATGCGGGCACCATGAGAGGCGTGCTCGAGAGGAGGGTTCGGGCGCTGCGGGGAGGAAGGGGCGGAGGCGAGGGGATCGGGCGATGCGGCGAGGAGAAGGGCGAGGAGGTCCTGGCACGGGGACGGCAGGGCGAGGTGGAGCGGGGGCGCTCGATGCAGGAGGAGGAAGGGCGAGGCCGCGGCGCACCTCTCTCTCTCTCTGCGACGGCGCAACGAGGGAGGAGGGGATCGAGCGCTGCGTGGGAACAAGGAGGAGGAGGAGATGGATCGAGGGAGAGATGCGGGAGGATCGTGGGATCCTCTCCCTGGCGACGTGCGTGTGTGGTGGCGGCGCTGGCAGGGAACAAGGGGATGGACCGAGGGAGAGATGGATCGAGCGAGGGGGTCGGGCTAGGGTTAGAGGCGCAGCAGCTGGGCCTGTGGAACGGGCCTTAGAGGCTGGGCCGGCCTGGATGGCATGCTAGGTTCTCTTCTCCCTCTCTCTTATATTTCTAACAGAAAGCATTAGAGAGAACGAAGATGAAGAGGGGGGTTAGGGAAAGAAAATGCGCAAGGGGAAGAATTTGAGCATGGGGTTAATTTTCCCGAACTCACAAAGTGAGCTTGATCCAAGAAAATAGGAATGGCCAAGATTGCAAGATTTAAATTCAAACTCATTTGAATTTAAATTCAAATGATTTGAATGGAAGTGAGATTTGGGAAGGTCCAAAAATGTTCGGATTTTTGGTGGAGCTCCGGAAAATGATGAAATAAATA
>NW_021184402.1:0-2087 GCF_002162155.2 Triticum dicoccoides
AGAGAGAAGGGACAATGTTACTATCCTTTTCCACACTTGTGCTTCAAAATAGCACCATGTCTTAATGGTAGAGAGTTTCTTATTTTGTCACTTTCATATATTAGTGCGAATTTTTCATTATAGAACTTGGCTTGCATATTCCAATGACGGGCTTCCTCAAGATGCCCTAGGTCTTTGTGAGCAAGCAAGTTGGATTCACACCCACTTAGTTTCTTTTGATGAGCTTTCATACACTTATAGCTCTAGTGCATCTGTTGGATGGCAATCCCTACTCCTCGCATTGACATCAATTGATGGGCATCTCCATAGCCCGTTGATTAGCCGCGTCAATGTGAGACTTTCTCCTTTTTTTGTCTCCTCACATAACCCCAATCATCATACGCTATTCCACCTATAGTGCTATATCCATGGCTTGTGCTCATGTATTGAGTAAGGGTTGAAAAGGCTGAAGCGCTTTAAAAAGTATGAACCAATTGCTCGGCTTGTCATCGGGGTCACGCATGATGGGAGAATTTTGTGTGACGAAAATGAGGCATGGCCAAACTATATGATTTTGTAGGGATAAGCTTTCTCAGGCTATGGTATTTTGATAAGACATAATTTCTTGGTTAGCATGCTTGAAGTATTACTATTTTTATGTCAATATTAAACTTTTCTCTTGAATCTATTGGATCTAAACATTCATGGCACAATAAAGAGATTTACATTAAAAACTATGTAAGGGAGAATTCCACATCAAAAATTCTATTTTTATCATTTACCTACTCGAGGACGAGTAGGAATTAAGCTTGGGGATGCTAGATATGTCTCCAATGTATCTAGAATTTTTGATTGTTCCATGCTATTATATTATTTGTTTTGGATGTTTAATTGGCATCATTATACCTTTTTATATTATTTTTGGGACTAACCTATTAACCGAAAGCCCAGTGCAAATTGCTATTCTTTTGCCTATTTCAGTCTTTCGCAGAAAAGGAATATCAAATGGAATGAAACCTTCGCGAGGATCTTTTTTGGAACAAAATGTGATCCCGGAGACTTGGAGTGGATGTCAAGGAAGGAGCGAGGCAGCCACGAGGTAGGGCGGCGCGCCCCCACCCTCGAGGGCCCCTCGTAGCTCCACTGACCTACTTCATTCGCCTATATATACTTTCATACCCTGAAATCTTCGGGGAGAGCAACAAAACACCCTTTCCACCACCGCAACCTTCTGTACCCGTGAGATTCCATCTTGGGGCCTTTTCCGGAGGTCAGCCGGAGGGGGATTCGATCATGGAGGGCTTCTACATAAACACCATAGGCTCTCCGGTGATGTGTAAATAGTTTACCATAGACCTTCGGCTCCATAGTTATTAGCTAGATGGCTTCTTCTCTCTCTTTGGATCTCAATACAAAGTTCTCCTCGATCTTCTAGGAGATCTACTCAATGTAACTCTTTTTGCGGTGTGTTTGTTGAGATCCGATGAATTGTGGGTTTAGGAACTTGATTATCTATGAATATTATGTGATTCTTCTTTGAATTATTATATGCATGATTTGATATCTTTGCAAGTCTCTTCGAATTATCAGTTTAGTTTGGCCTACAAGGTTGATATTTCTTGCAATGGGAGAAGTGCTTAGCTTTGGGTTCAATCTTGCGGTGCTCGATCCCAGTGACAGAAAGGGAAAGGACATGTATTGTATTGTTGCCATTGAGGATAAAAAGATGGGGTTTATATTATATGGCTTGGTTTTATCCCTCTACATCATGTCATCTTGCCTAATGCGTTACTCCGTTCTTATGAACTTAATACTCTAGATGCATGCTGGATAGCGGTCGATGTGTGGAGTAATAGTAGTATATGCAGAATTGTTTCGGTCTACTTGACACAGACGTGATGCCTATATTCTTGATCATTGCCTTAGATATCATAACTATGCGCTTTTCTATCAATTGCTCAGTAGTAATTTGTTCACCCACCATAATACATGCTATCTTGAGAGAAGCCACTAGTGAAACCTATGGCCCCCAGGTCTACTTTACATCATATTAGTTTCTCGTCAACTCGCCATTTCTGTCGCCGTTTATTTTTTGCAATCTTTATTTT
>NW_021184403.1:0-912 GCF_002162155.2 Triticum dicoccoides
TTGGGGCCCAAAAATGGTGAGTAATAGTCCACGAAACGGCTCAGAATCTGCAAAAACTGCGAGTGTTGATGACCGAAACATAAACGCACCCCAGGGTTCGTTAATCGTGTAAATCACTCCGGGACCCCAAAACAATGAGTAATAGTCCACGAAACAGGCCAGAATCGGCCAAAACTATGAGTGTTGATGACTGACACGTAAGCGCACCTTGGGGTTCAACAACTATGGAAATCGCTTTGGGGCCCAAAACCGGTGAGTAATTGTCCACCAAACGGGTCAGAATCGGCCAAAACCGTGAGTGTTGATGACCGAAACAAAACGCACCCCAGGGTTCATTAATCGTGGAAATCACTCCGGGACCCCAAAAGAGTGAGTAATAGTCCACGAAACGTGCCTGAATCGGCAAAAACTGTGAGTGTTGATGACCGACACGTAAGCGCACCTTGTGGTTCAACAACTATGAAACCTGTTTGGGGCCCCAAAACGGTGAGTAATAGTCCATGAAACGGGTCAGAATCGACCAAAACCGCGAGTGTTGATGACCAAATCGTAAACGCACCCCAGGGTTCGTTAATCTTGGAAACCTCTCCAGGACCCCAAAACAGTGAGTAATAGTCCACGAAATGGGCCAGAATTGGCCAAATCTGTGAGTGTTGATGACCGACACATAAGCGCGCCTTGGGGTTCAACAACAATGGAAATTCGTTTGGGGCCCGAAAATGGTGAGTAATAGTCCACGAAACGGGTCAGAATCGGCCAAAACCGCGAGTGTTGATGACCGAAACGAAAACGCACCCAGAATTCGTTAATCGTGGAAATCACTCCGGGACCCCAAAACAGTGAGTAATAGTCCACGAAACGGGCCAGAATCGGCCAAATCTGTGAGTGTTGATGACCTACACGTAAGCGCGC
>NW_021184404.1:0-1387 GCF_002162155.2 Triticum dicoccoides
ATAAGATGGCACCACTAGAACTAGCCGAGCTTAAGAAACAACTCGATGAGTCCTTGAAAAAGGGTTTCATCCGACCTAGTTCATCTCCGTGGGCTTGCCCCGTCCTCTTCGTCAAGAAGAAGGATGGTACGGACCGGATGGTTGTAGATTACCGACCGGTCAATTTGGTCACAATCAAGAACAAATATCCGCTCCCTAGGATCAACGACCTGTATGATCAGCTCGCTGGATCCTCAGTCTTCTCCAAGATGGATTTGAGGTTGGGCTACCATCAAATCAAAATCAGAAACGGGGACATTCCTAAAACGGCCTTTGTTACTCGTTATGGCCAATACGAGTACACCGTCATGTCCTTCGGTTTAACCAATGCTCCAGCCACCTTTTCTCGGTTAATGAACTCAATCTTCATGGAGTATTTGGATAAATTCGTCGTAGTTTATCTCGATGATATACTCATCTACTCCAAGAACGAGGAAGAACATGTCGAACATCTAAGGCTAGTGTTGAAGAAACTTCGAGAGCACCGCCTTTATGCCAAGTTTTCCAAATGTGAATTTTGGTTGTCAGAAGTGACCTATCTGGGTCATGTAATATCTGGTAAAGGTATTGCTGTTAACCCTGAGCGAGTTCAAGCCGTCCTTAATTGGAGTCCACCTGAATCGGTCAAGCAAGTTTGGAGTTTCCTTGGCCTAGCGAGCTATTGTCGTTGCTTTGTCGAGAACTTCTCCAAAGTTGCTAAACCTCTAACTGAACTCCTTAAGAAGGATAAAAAGTTTGAATGGACTCCACAATGTGAGCACAGCTTTCAGGAACTGAAAAGACGCCTGACTTCTGCTCCCGTTCTGGTACCGCCAGACTTCTCTAAGGACTTTGTTATCTACTGCGACGCCTCGCGACAAGGACTAGGCTGTATTCTCATGCAAGATCGACATGTAATTGCTTACGCCTCACGGCAATTGCACCCACATGAGGAGAATTATCCTACTCATGATCTAGAGCTTGCAGTTGTAGTCTATGCACTTAAAACCTGGCGACATTACCTCCTCGGTAATCGTTGCGAAATATTCACTGATCACCAAAGTCTGAAGTACATCTTCACCCAACCGGATTTGAATCTCAGGCAAAGACGTTGGGTCGAGTTGATCACAGATTTCGACTTAGGAATAACTTACACCCCAGGGAAAGCCAACGTCATGGCTGATGCACTAAGTCGTAAATCTTATTGTAACAACCTGATGTTACAACAAAGTCAACCGTTTCTCCATGAGGAATTTCGGAAGCTTAACCTTCACCTTGTTCCTCAAGGATTTCTTTCCACCTTGGTGGCGAAACCTACTCTTACGGATCAAATCATCGCTGCCCAGAAGCGAGATAAGGGAATAGCTAA
>NW_021184405.1:0-1498 GCF_002162155.2 Triticum dicoccoides
CGTGAAGCGTAGGCAATTACGTGTCGATCTTGCATGAGAATGCAACCTAGTCCTTGTCGCGAGGCGTCGCAGTAGATAACAAAGTCCTTGGAGAAGTCTGGCGGTACCAGTACGGGAGCAGAAGTCAGGCGTCTTTTCAGTTCCTGAAAGCTGTGCTCACATTGTGGAGTCCACTCGAACTTCTTATCTTTCTTGAGGAGTTCGGTTAGAGGTTTGGCAACCTTGGAGAAGTTCTCGACAAAGCGACGACAATAGCTCGCTAAGCCTAGAAAACTCCGAACTTGCTTGACCGATTCAGGTGGAGTCCAGTTAAGGACGGCTTGAACTCGCTCAGGGTTAACAGCAATACCTTTACCAGATATTACATGACCCAGATAGGTCACTTCTGACAACCAGAATTCACATTTAGAAAATTTGGTATAAAGGCGATGCTCTCGAAGTTTCTTCAACACTAGCCTTAGATGTTCGTCATGTTCTTCCTCGTTCTTGGAGTAGATGAGTATATCATCGAGATAAACTACGACGAATTTATCCAAATACTCCATGAAGATTGAGTTCATTAACCGAGAAAAGGTGGCTGGAGCATTGGTTAAACCGAAGGACATGACGGTGTACTCGTATTGGCCATAACGAGTAACAAAGGCCGTTTTAGGAATGTCCCCGTTTCTGATTTTGATTTGATGGTAGCCCAACCTCAAATCCATCTTGGAGAAGACTGAGGATCCAGCGAGCTGATCATACAGGTCGTTGATCCTGGGAAGCGGATATTTGTTCTTGATTGTGACCAGATTGACAGGTCGGTAATCTACAACCATCCGGTCCGTACCATCCTTCTTCTTGACGAATAGGACGGGGCAAGCCCACGGAGATGAGCTAGGTCGGATGAAACCCTTTTTCAAGGACTCATCGAGTTGTTTCTTAAGCTCGGCTAGTTCTAGGGGTGCCATCTTATAAGGTCTTCTAGCAATCGGAACGGTTCCTGGAATGAGGTCTATTACGAACTTAACATCCCTGTCAGGTGGAACACCTGGCAATTCCTCTGGAAAAACATCCGGGAAGTCACGGACTACCGGAATGTCCTCAAGGTCTGGCAAAGGGTTGGCGTTAAGAGAATATAATTGTCGCTTGGCTATTCGGGTCAAGACATTGACTATCTTCCCCGAAGGATGGGTGAGTTGAACAGTCCTAGAGAAGCAATCAATTTTGGCTTGATGAGCTGACATCCAGTCCATACCCAAAATGATATTAATATCTGAAAATTTAAGGGCTATCAAAGATGCGAGGAAAACAAGTCTGTCGACTTGGATTTCATTTCCATAACTTACCCTAGAGGTCTGCCATCTAGAACCAGGGGTAGAAATTTCCATAGTGGATGGCATATCACAGAATGCAACGTTATGCAAACGAGCATAATTTTCGGATATAAAAGAATGAGAGGCTCCTGTATCGAAAAGAACAGATGCCGGGTGGCAGTTAACAAGAAGCGTACCGAGGACGA
>NW_021184406.1:0-1377 GCF_002162155.2 Triticum dicoccoides
ATTAGGAAATAATTTATAAATTTCAGAAAATGCCCTAAACTTCAATAAATCATAGAAAATTAACCGTAACTCCAAATTAAATAATTTATATATGAAAAATTATCAGAAAAATTCAAGGAATCCATCTGTACCATTTTCATGCATGTTAGAACAACTTATAGCTGCTGTTTAGCACAAATCAATTAAATGGCATTTGAATAATCACATATGGAGTTTGAATTTGAATCTTGTATTCAAACCAACTTCATTTAATCTGTTGCTAGTTGCATTAGCCCAAAACACATTCATTTTGCCATGTCATGATCATGCATCATATTGTGCATTGCATTGATTGTGTTCCCTTCTGTGTTGCCGGTATTTGTCCCCTCTCGATAGACGTGATACCGATGGTGTGATCGTTGACACTGATGAAGACTCAATGTTATCTTCAGAAGTGCCAGGCAAGCAAAACCCCCTTGTTCATTCCGATAAAATCCCACTCTCTCGCTCCTGCTCTCTTTTACTGCATTAGGACAACATCGATTCATCTGTTACTTGCTGCGGTAGCTGAACCCCTTTATCCTCTGCATGACCTGTCATTCCACAGTAATTAGATGAAACCCACTAGCATGAGTAGGAGTTGTTTGAGCCCTGTTGTGCCTACTCATTCATGCTTGTTTGTCATGCCTGCTACTGCTTAGAGTTGTGTCAGGTCTGATTCATCTGGGATGAATCAGAGGTGTGTGAACATGTCCTACTGTGTGTGAGCTAAGTGTGTGAACACGATTTGGTAAAGGTAGCGGTGAGAGGCCATGTAGGAGTACATGGTGGGTTGTCTCATTGCAGCCGTCCTCAGGAACTGAGTTCTGTGTTTGTGATCCATGATTCAGCTACTACCATACATTGGGCCCTGAAATATGACCCCGCTCGACTTCTTATTCACCCTTGTCCTCTGTCCAGGAGTTGCAAGTAGTTTCTGGTGTTTGTTGTATGCTGGAGGCCGTGGACAGCGCTGACCGTAGGGGTGGGCTGTGATGCGGTAGGCATGTGGCCGGGTAAACCGGGCGCCCGTTTGGTGTGACGGAACCCTGTTCACATCGTTTGGGGCTGTGAGCGAAACTCCGGCCGGATCTCCTCATGGATGGAACCCGAATAGGCGATAAACCTGGACTAGAGACTTGAGTGTTTAGGTAGGTCGTGGTCTACACCCACGTCGGCTTTCGCTTGAAGTCTGCCGAGCACATGTCGTGTGCAGACGCTAAGTGGTGGAAACATGTATGAAGAAGTACACCCCTGCAGGGTTAATATCATCTATTCGAATAGCCGTGTCCGCGGAAAAGGACTTCTGGGTTGCTTATATCAGTTCATAGACAAGTGAAAGTGGATACTCTAAAATAC
>NW_021184407.1:0-1316 GCF_002162155.2 Triticum dicoccoides
TTAGGAGGATCCCAGGCAGGAGGCCTGCGCCTCTTTCGATCTGTATCCCAGTTTGTGCTAGCCTTCTTAAGGCAGACTTGTTTAACTTATGTCTGTACTCAGATATTGTTGCTTCCGCTGACTCGTCTATGATCGAGCACTTGTATTCGAGCCCTCGAGGCCCCTGGCTTGTATTATGATGCTTGTATGACTTATTTTATTTGTAGAGTTGTGTTGTGATATCTTCCCGTGAGTCCCTGATCTTGATCGTACACATTTGCGTGCATGATTAGTGTACGGTCAAATCGGGGGCGTCACAAGTTGGTATCAGAGCCGACTGCCTGTAGGAATCCCCCTTTCCAACTCCTTGGCCGAAGTCGAGTCTAGTCGTTGAAAAACTTTTACTAACATGGCTGTGTGGCCCATGGGCCCACGTCGCCATCGGGTGGTAGTAGGATCTTTTACTCCTCGACCAATACTCTGGGACTCTGATCTCTCTACTATTCGGGTTAAATGAATTTGCTAACTCTAAGATTAGGATCTCGTGATCGCATCCACCCGGAGAGCCCCTTACTGCAGAGGATGGCCTGCTACATCAGAAGGTTCCGAAGATACTCTCTGATGTTCTCTCGAGAATTTGTGCCCATCACTTTTGCTATTCCTGACCACCGATAAATTCGTATGGATAACTACTTACACTTGCCATTCATACGATCATCCCCCATTGATCTTGTTATTACAAGATACCCCGAAGTTTTCTCTAGTGTTCCGAAATACTTTGTGCCTACTGCCTAGCAGTTCTTTGCCACATGAATACCCCTTCAAATAAATCCTTGCACTTGTCGAGTATCCGCTCATCCCTAGTTGTTCATGTGTTTCACAATGGTCTTCGAAATACTATTTGATCCTCCAAAAATCCTTAATAGCTTATTGCTCTGCAATACTTGTCTGCTTGCATTATGGATGCTTTCCATTGGCAATATTCGTTAGTATCCTTAGGCATCGTCATTTTGATCCTATTGATTCAGCATGTGTGCGAATACACGCAATCATCATTGATCCTTATAAATTACCTTTCCGGCTGAGCTTCCATTCTTTTAACTGGAATTGGTTCTCGACCAATCCAATTGTCGTTGATTGTACCCTAAGGCTATTCAACTTATCCATCCCTAATCAGAGCATTGCTTCTGCTCCCTTGACTTGGAAATCATATTCCTTTGCATTTGACAATTGAGTTAGTCAGTTGTTTCTATAATTTGATCTCCTTGCATTCTTCTTCCACTAGTTGAGTACCGATGCTCATGTCAGATCCCTTGTGGACCACCAGATCCTTTGTT
>NW_021184408.1:0-1913 GCF_002162155.2 Triticum dicoccoides
AAGCTGTGACAGGAGCATCACAAGAGCAAACATAGCTAATAGCTTCTTCAATTTAGCCATGTCTGTGAGGTACTCACGTTGCTTGCAAATCTGTAATTTGTGATTGTGCATTTGTGTGGATATATTGGTTGATTCATGTTCTTTATATAGGGCCCAAGCCCCAAGGAACATCAACTGGGTTATCTAATTCAGTCTCGTTTCTTCGGTTTTGTAACCCAGAGATGGTTGATGTTCTGCAACCTTCGGGCTTTTAACATTTGGGCGTGCAACAAATACTTTTAAACAACCGTCTCTTCTTTATTTTATTGAATGAACTTTTGGCACGGAGCTTCCACTAATAGCCGAGGTGGAGGCATTCGTGAACATCCGAGTGAATGACATGCATAGTGAAGTAGTGTAAAGTAACTAGTTGAGACTATCTGTATCAAGAGTGATGTACGTTTCCTATTTGTATTATATATGGGGGATGGAAGCCACCAAGATTAAGGTCTAGCTCGGTAACATCAGAATAATATAAAGATATATTGAATTGTTACAAATGTAACTCACTTGTGATTAACCTTGTATCTAATTTTTCTCTTAATGTTCTATTTGGTGTTACTCAAAGCGCTTTGTAATTCCAGCAGCTACCTTCCACGCCCTTCTCCATACCAGGTATTTTTTTGGGAGGCACCGGAAGAATCGGTTTTTGGAAAAACTCATAAATCTCGGTATTTTACCTCCCAAAGAATTCAATTGAATTTTAAATTCTATTTTATTGCGTATAAATATAAGTATGTAACCTGTAAATCATCAAATATGGTAGAGCATGCCCTGGTAGGAAATACCCTTTAGTTCCTGGGTGTATATACACCTCACGTAGAAAATAATAATGATAATAATAAGTCATAAAACTTTGGAACTTTTTTTACAATAAATTTGACTTTCTTTTGTTCTAATTCAGTCTCTCTCTTTGGTTTTGCAACCAACAGATTGTTGGTGTTCTGCAACCTTCGGGCATATAACAATTGGGCGTGCGACAAATATTTTTAAACAGCCGCCTTCTTTGTTTCAGTGAATGGAATTTTGGCATGGAGCTTCCATTAATAGTCATTTGTGAATAACCGAGTGAATAAAATTCACGGGAAGGCAGTGCAACTAACTAACTAGTTTTGACTATCCGTATGAGTGACATACGTTTGCAAATTTCTTATATTATATATGGGATGGAATCCACCAAGATTAAAGTGTAGCTCGGCAACATCAAAGTAATACACCACAGGATTAAATTATTACAAATGTAACGCACTAGAGTTTCCCTCTCTATATTCACTGGCAATTTGTTGTTTCGTGGTACTCAAAGCACTTTTTAATTTCACCAGCTCCATCCACATCGTTTAGGGTTCTCTTTTTTCTCAATACTGGTGTTTCTTTCCAGGAGGCGCTGAAAGAACCGATTGTAGGGACAACTCAAAAATCATCGAGTTTTACCGCCCGAATAATTCAATGTTTTTGTGTATAAATAGTAAAATAGATATCTATGACCAGCATAACATCACATATGGTAGTGCGTGTGTACTCAGTCATATATGCAAGGTCTTGCTGAACTAAAAACTGATGTATTTGCCAATTTCATTTCATACTGTACCCAAACTGGGAAATACATAAATCTCAAAAAATATTAAATCCACATAAATAATACATCTAGCACCGAAACAACGTAAATACATAAATCAATAAAAATATCATATACATGTGAATCCTAAATATAGCACCGAGACGGGACAAATACATAAAGTTGTGAAAATATCAAATACAAGCGAGTGGTGGCTTATTTTAATTAGCAGCAACTCCACCACCAAGAGAACAACGCACACATCTACGTTTCCGCATGTCTGCGTGTACATAGCTTAATGCAAGGTTTTTATGGCATC
>NW_021184409.1:0-756 GCF_002162155.2 Triticum dicoccoides
CTAAAAGCAAAAACAATTAAAAAATAAAGCAAAAAACAAAAGAAAATAAATAATGCAGAAAACAAAAGAAAAAAACAACAATAAGTATTTTGTTGTAAGTAGAAACAAATAAAATAAATAAAGCAAGAAAGAAAACAAAAAACAAAAAAAAGTGTTTTCAAATTTGAAAACTAATGGCACTAATACAAAGTTTATAATTTTCCTAAAACTAAAAGCAAAAACAATTAAAAAATAAAGCAAAAAACAAAAGAAAATAAATAATACAGAAAACAAAAGAAAAAAACTGGAAAAAAATAAATATAGCAATAATAAGTAAAGAAAACAAAAAAATAAAAAAAATGCCTCCTACTGGGCCCCCACGGCCTGAATACGACTAGAAACCCTACTATGGGCCAGGATTCAGGCCCGCAGTAGGCCCAGAAGGCCCATCAGGCAAAGCAATAGCAAGTAGGCCCGAAAGCCTGCGGTGGAGAGGAGCTCGAGAGGGGTGCGGCAGTGGGGCTTATAAACCACTGCGCGCCCCTCTCAACTAGCGAGGTGGGACTAAACTTTGGCCCCGAGGCGGGCAGCACAGAGGCCTTTGGTCCCGGTTGGTGGCACCAACCGGGACTAAAGGGGGGATTAGTCCCGGTTGGTGCCACCAACCGGGACCAAAGGCCGCCGGTTCCCGCCCTTTGGGCTGCCGAAAAAGAGGCCTTTGGTCCCGGTTGGGGGCACCAACCGGGACCAAAGGGTGCATTAGTCCCGGTTGGTGCC
>NW_021184410.1:0-1364 GCF_002162155.2 Triticum dicoccoides
ATGAACAAGAGTATAGTGATTGTTTCTACCATGGTGTACAGAATTTTTATCAAATTGCCATGGTCTACCAAGTAATAAGGAACATGCTTGCATAGGTACCACATCACAATCAACATAATCAGCATATGTAGAGATACTAAAATGCACACGAACAGTACGTGTTACCTTAACCTTGCCGCTGTTGTTGAACCATTGGATGTAGTAAGGATGTGGATGTGGTCTTGTGGTGAGAGAAAGCTTCTCCACCATCTCCATGCTAGCCAAGTTGTTCCAGCTCCCTCCGTCTATGATGACGCGCACAGAACGTTCCTTCACAACTCCCTTGGTATGGAACAAATTGTGCCTCTGATTTTGCTCAGCTTGTGTGACCTGCACACTCAAAACACGTTGAGCAACTAAACATTCATACCTGTCAGCGTCTTCAGGAGCCATGTATTGCGTCTCATGATCAGAATCATCTCCACCATGTTCTTCACGTGTAATAAGAGCCAAAGTCTCCTCATCATAGTCACTAGCGGACTCATATCCACCATCCGCGGTAGCAATCATCACACGCGGAGATTTGCATTCCCTCGCATAATGACCTCCTCCCTTACAACGACGACAAATAATATTACTTGTGTGCCCTGTTGATGCCATGGAAGAAGACGAACGTTGTGCAGGCCCCGCAGGTGCGCTCTTGGCAGATAATGGTGGTTGTGCCTGTTTTCTTGTATCACGGCTAGAGGTGGCACCGGATGGAGGTGCTGGTGTAGTTGAAGTAGAAGATGCACGTGGTGTCCATGATGAAGGTCGCTCTGCAGAAAAGTTAGTTCGCCCCAATGCTTGTCGATCCTGCACTTCACGTTCAGCTTTACAAGCAAGATGGAATAAACGAGTGATATTAGTATACTCCTTATAGTCTAGAATGTTCTGAATCTCTCTATTTAATCCACCCAGAAAACGTGCAAGCATAGCTTCATTCTCCTCAACAATACCACATCTAATCATGCCAGTTTGTAATTCCTGATAATATTCTTCTACAGAATTTTTCCCTTGTCTTAAACGCTGCAATTTTTGAAGCAACTCACGTTGATAATATGGTGGAACCCAACGCGTACGCATAGCAGTTTTCAAAGCAGCCCAAGTAGTTGGAATAGGATATAATCTACAATGTTCAGACCACCATACACATGCAAAACTAGTGAAAGCACAAACAGCAGCAGCAACTCGTCTCTCCTCAGGATATTGTAAACATGTAAATCGTTGTTCAGTTTCTAACTCCCAAGTAAGATATATATCAGGAACATATCTACCCTCAAATGGTGGAATATTCAATTTCAGTTTAAGAATATGGACATCATCTCGTACCTGAGGTGGTGGTG
>NW_021184411.1:0-1050 GCF_002162155.2 Triticum dicoccoides
GAAAAAAAATTCAAGACTCAACCACTAGCTAGGAACGGTCATTCCCGCCGTTTTGACCGCATTTTGAAACGGACATAAAAAATTCAAAAAAAATCTAAAAATTGGAAAACCTTCGCATTGTTTCATCATATGTGGCCAAGTTACCAGCAAAAATTATGAAATTGTAATACGTCAATTATTTTAAAAAAAGTGTTCTCAGAAATGAGCTATCATGCGTGAAGATTCATGGCTTTTCAAGCCAAATGATCAACCTTATGGCCACATTCATGGCATAGTTTGTTCAAATGATCTCATATTGTGCACAAGGGTGCATCTTGGAATTCCAAACAATGTTGAAAAAGGGAGTTTTCATTTTCTTTGCACGGAAAATTCATTTTCCATTTTCCGAGTGCCGAAATGAGTTTTTTTTGTGAAGGACCTACCATATATTTTTTACAAAACTGGACCAAATCAATTTTATAAAATACTAGGACATATTTAATGCACAATTTACAAAATGGTTGGGTGCCAAAAGGTTTGATCCACCTCTCATGAAAAAGACAAATTCCCGCCGATTCAATAGGAAGCGGGTCAAATTTGAACTGCAGCTACCTCGTAGTTTGCTCTTTATTTTTTCCAAAAATCATTTCTAGGTACATAAGAATCTGTTTAATCAGAGAAACTCGAAAAAAAATTCAAGACTCAACCACTAGCTAGGAACGGTCATTCCCGCCGTTTTGACCGCATTTTGAAACGGACATAAAAAATTCAAAAAAAATCTAAAAATTGGAAAACCTTCGCATTGTTTCATCATATGTGGCCAAGTTACCAGCAAAAATTATGAAATTGTAATACGTCAATTATTTTAAAAAAAGTGTTCTCAGAAATGAGCTATCATGCGTGAAGATTCATGGCTTTTCAAGCCAAATGATCAACCTTATGGCCACATTCATGGCATAGTTTGTTCAAATGATCTCATATTGTGCACAAGGGTGCATCTTGGAATTCCAAACAATGTTGAAAAAGGGATTTTTCATTTTCTTTGCACGGAAAATTCATTTCCCATTTTCC
>NW_021184412.1:0-1056 GCF_002162155.2 Triticum dicoccoides
ACTTATTTGAAATCCAGAGTTTCTGTGTGTTCAAAATGCACCATTCAAAGCCACATCATCAATTTTCAACCCTTTCTGACTTCATTTGTTATTTTTATGCATTTACTAATTTTTTGAGCTAAATGACCCGGAAATTCAAAAAGCATTTCAAATGAACTCTGAAAAGGTTGAAAGTTGGCATGGTATCATCACTTCACCCACATAGCATGTGCATAAAAGTTGAGAGGGTTAGGGCAAAAACTAGATGTACTTCGTGTACAAAATGGACAATCTCTTTCGAATTATAAGGGTTTCATACGGAAACTCGTCTGTTAAAAAGGGATTTCATTTTCTTGAACTTATTTGAACTGCAGACTTTCTGTGTGTTCAAAATGCACCATTCAAAGCCACATCATCAATTTTCAACCCTTTCTGACTTCATTTGTTATTTTTATGCATTTACTGTTTTTTGAGCTAAATGACCCTGAAATTGAAAAGCACTACAAATGAACTCTGAAAAGGTTGAAAGTTGGCATGGTATCATCATTTCACCCACATAGCATGTGCTAAAAAGATGAGAGGGTTACGGGAAAAATTGGATGCACAATCTCTTTCGAAGTATCAGATTTTCAGACGAAAACTCATCTGTTACAAAGGGATTTCATTTTTTTGAACTTATTTGAACTCCATACTTTTTGTGTGTTCAAAATGCACCATTCAAAGCTGCATCATCAATTTTCAACCCTTTGTGACTTCATTTGTTATTTTTCATGTATTTACCGATTTTTTGATCTAAATGACCCTGAAATTCAAAAGCATTTCAAATGAAATCTGAAATGGTTGAAAATTGGCATGGTATCATCATTTCACCCACATAGCATGTGCATAAAAGTTGAGAGGGTTACGGCAAAAACTAGATGCACTTCGTGTACAAAACGGACAATCTCTTTCGTAGTATAAAGGTTTCATACGGAAACTCATCTGTTACGAAGGGATTTCATTTTCTTGAACTTATTTGAACTCCATACTTTTTGTGTGTTCAAAATGCACCATTCAAAGCCACATCATCAATTTTCA
>NW_021184413.1:0-1203 GCF_002162155.2 Triticum dicoccoides
GCCGGCGGCGGCGGCGTCCGTGAGGGGGGGGGCACACCCCGGAGACGCGTGCTGGGCGTTTGCAACCGCCTCAACACTTCCAGATTTGTGAGAGGCCGCCTACGCAAGATTTGACGGTATGCTAGCCCCCGGAGGCCGCCGGCCACAGTCGTAGACGTGCGAAGAGCAATCCGCGTAGAGGGAAGTGTTCAGATACTTCTCCATCACAAAAAATTATGAAAAATTACCATCAGTCCTATAGCACATGTGCCCACGTTGTGTAAAAAACTCATGATTTTATCGGGCTCCAAGTATTTAATAATATTCACGCTGCATCATTACCGCAGAACGTCTACTACCGTTTCATTGCCGTCCGTGAGGGGGGCCACAACCCGGAGACGCGTGCCGCCTCTTCGGACATGCCACAACACCACCCCGCATGTATGAGGGCCCAGTACGACGCTCCGGTGGCATTGCTACCCCCAGGGCCTCCGTCCCGGCTAACCCTGTAGCGTTTGACCACGGGATCTAGCTCTTGGACTTTGCACGGACGGGCTTTGACCAGTGGACCTCTCCACCCGGTTGTGTTAGGTCGGCCCAGAGGAACACTTTGGAGCAACATCCGGGCCAAACCCACAGCTACATCCACTCCGTGTAGACCCGACGCGTCCGTTTCCCCCCTCCAGGTGCCGGCGGTGGCGGCGGCCGTGAGGGGGGCGGGGCACACCCCGGAGACGCGTGCTGGGCGTTTGCAACCGCCTCAACACTTCTAGATTTGTGAGAGGCCGCCTATGCAAGATTTGACGGTATGCTAGCCCCCGGAGGCCGCCGGCCACAGTCGTAGACGTGCGAAGAGCAATCCGCGTAGAGGGAAGTGTTCAGATACTTCTCCATCACAAAAAATTATGAAAAATTACCATCAATCCTATAGCACATGTGCCCACGTTGTGTAAAAAACTCATGATGTTATCGCGCTCCAAGTATTTAATAATATTCACGCTGCATCGTTACCGCAGGACGTCTACTACCGTTTCATTGCCGTCCGTGAGGGGGGGCCACAACCCGGAGACGCGTGCCGCCTCTTCGGACATGCCACAACACCACCCCGCATGTATGAGGGCCCGGTACGACGCTCCGGTGGCATTGCTACCCCCCAGGGCCCCCGTCCCGGCTAACCCTGTAGTGTTTGACCACGGGATCTAGCCCTTTGACTTTGCACAGACG
>NW_021184414.1:0-632 GCF_002162155.2 Triticum dicoccoides
CCTCCTCTCCCTCGCTCTCTCTCTCACACGGCCGAACACCACCGTCGCCGCCGTTCGCCATAGCAGCCATCTCCGGCCACCCCTCACTCCCCCGACTAGCTCAGGAGCTCCGCCTCGACCTCCTCTTCCTCCCCACCGCTCCACGGGTCTCCGGAAGTTCTGCATCGCCGCCACGTCGCCGTTCCCCTCTTCGGGCTCCGACCACCGTTGCCGACGAATTCGCCGTCTCCAGCGCGTCCCCGAGCCCGCTTCGACGCCCACTGCAACCGCGGTGAGCCCCCGAGTCGTTTCCCCCTTCTTCCCGGGTCTCTTTCGACCTCTAGGCCTTAGCCCCACCTTGGCCGAGAGCTCCACGCCGCCGGCGATGTCGCCGTCGTGGCCACGGTCACCGTAGCGCCCAACCGAGCACACTATCGTGCTCCACGCCTCACTAGGAGCACGCAGCACGCACCAACGCCTCCCCAAACACCCTGCAACGCCGACTCCGACCGCACCCGAACTCCGGCCGCCGCTCACGAGCTCGCCGTCGACGACTCCGGCCACCTCAGGCCCGGCCACCACCACCGTTCGACGCGCGGGAGCAAGGGCTCTCCAACGAGCCCAAGCACAGCCTCGCCCGTGCCCTGTAGCGC
>NW_021184415.1:0-830 GCF_002162155.2 Triticum dicoccoides
CACATCTTGCACCTGTTCAGTCATCATTTGCTGAAACTTATCATGAAGCTCCTTGTTCGATAAATTCTCCCAGTCAATCTCGTCGGCTTGTGATCCTGGCATGGTTAGCAGCAATAGAAACACACAAGAATATGATCCTACAGACTACGAACAAGTGGTGGTGGTGGGTGTCACAAATCCGTCAAGCAAATCTCAAATTCTTACCAGTTCTTACCCAGCAGCAGGCGGTGATCGGCAACCGTTGTAGTCAAAAACTCTCAAAGCTTGGATAGAGCGATTACCAGGGAGAGTCGAACACACGACGTAGATGTATGTGGAGCTGGGAAGGCTTATAGTATGGTAGCAAAAAGGGTCAGCAATAATCAATTCAGAGATGCAAAGTTGAATAAACGCTCAACGACGGTACTGTGCTGGTCCTAGGCTAGACTGTGCTAGAGACGCGAGCCTAGAACACTAACAAAATCACGGCGCGGCACGTAAACAAGGGAAAAGCACACTCTGGATTTTTTTTTGCGCTCTTTTTTTTTTGCGCTCTTTTTTTTTTGCGCTGCTTTTTTTTTTTGCGAAAAATCACTATAATGGCGAGTGTCTCAAAACTCTTCTTAGCTCAAACTGACAGGATGGGCACGAAATTTTTTTGACCAATTTTTTTTTTTTGACTGCCCGGACCCAAAAACTGGAAACGGGTCAAAAAAAACTTCCTATAATGGCACCTGTCTCAAAACACTCAGAAACACCTAAAAATAGGATAGCCAGAAATTTTTTCGAAAAATGCGTTTTCGAAAAATTTTGGGCCTAAACGGAGCGTGGCTACCCGACTCTTTTTTTTT
>NW_021184416.1:0-1255 GCF_002162155.2 Triticum dicoccoides
TTTGTGACGCCCCCGATTTAATCGTACACTAATCATGCACGCAAATGTGTACGATCAAGATCAGGGACTCACGGGAAGATATCACAACACAACTCTACAAATAAAATAAGTCATACAAGCATCATAATACAAGCCAGGGGCCTCGAGGGCTCGAATACAAGTGCTCGATCATAGACGAGTCAGCGGAAGCAACAATATCTGAGTACCGACATAAGTTAAACAGGGTGCCATAAGATGGCTAGCACAAACTGGGATACAGATCGAAAGAGGCGCAGGCCTCCTGCCTGGGATCCTCCTAAACTACTCCTGGACGTCATCAGCGGGCAGCACGTAGTAGTAGGCACCTCCAGTGTAGTAGGGGTCGTCGCCGACGGTGGCGTCTGGCTCCTGGACTCCAGCATCTGGTTGCGACAACCAGGAAGAAGGAAAGGGGGGAAAAAAGGGGGAGAAAGCAACCGTGAGTACTCATCCAAAGTACTCGCAAGCAAGGAACTACACTACATATGCATGGGTATATGCGTAAGGAGGCCATATCAGTGGACTGAACTGCAGAATGCCAGAATAAGAGGGGGATAGCTAGTCTTATCGAAGACTACGCTTCTGGTCACCTTCGTCTTGCATCAAGTATAAGAGAGTAGATTGAAGTCCTCCAAGTAGCATCTCCAAGTAACATCTCATAGCATAATCCTACCCGACGATCCCCTCCTCATATCCCTGAGGTAGAGCGACCACCGGTTGTATCTGGCACTTGGAAGGGTGTGTTTTATTAAGTATCCGGTTCTAGTTGTCATAAGGTCAAGTTACAACTCCAAGTCGTCCTGTTACCGAAGATCACGGCTATTCGAATAGGTTAAACTTCCCTGCAGGGGTGCACCACATAGCCCAACACGCTCGATCCCATTTGGCCGGACACACTTTCCTGGGTCATGCCCGGCCGCGGAAGATCAACACGTCGCAGCCCCACCTAGGCAAAACAGAGAGGCCAGCACGCCGGTCTAAACCTAAGCGCACAGGGGTCTGGGCCCATCGCCCATAGCACACCTGCACGTTGCGTACGCGGCCGAAAGCAGAACTAGCCCCCTTAATACAAGAGCAGGCTTACGTCCCAATCCGGCGCGCGCCGCTCCGTCGCTGACGTCTGAAGTGCTTCGGCTGATACCACGACGTCGGGATACCCATAACTACTCCCACGTAGATGGTTAGTGCGTATAGGCTCGTAGCCAGACTCAGATCAAATACCAAGATCTCGTTAAGC
>NW_021184417.1:0-3840 GCF_002162155.2 Triticum dicoccoides
ATCGAAAAATGGGCAGGACACCAATATCCAGAGTTCACAACAAACAGAGGTAATATTTCATCTAGCTACTGTTATTATAGTATTTTCAACATATTTCCCTTTATGAGTAAGGTTTTTTCTTCAGGGAAATGCTCACTATGAAGGATATGAGGCTGGAAGTTTTTTGTTCTTTCCAAATGAGTTCCAGCCTTCCAGGTACTTAGTTTGAGCAGTTGCCTTACAGTACGAATTGTACAATACTATATATACAAGACACTCAAGCACTGCTACTTTTTTCAGGAGCTACAAACAAATGAACCTGCTACACCAACTCATATCATGTCTTACATTGATATTCTCCAGGTGTTACACATATACACCATCAACTATTTGTCATAAAGTATTTGTCAATGACTAATTCGGTTCTTTAAACTTCTAAGGGAAAGAAAGATGCCATGGACTTGCTCGCTGCTAACCTGAATGGATGAAAGGGACATGCTTTGGAGTCTGGAGTACTTCGGAATGTAACCGCAGTTTTAGCCTTGAAATTGTAGTGAGGTTATATGGATAATTCTGGTAAAAAATGACCGGAGCTCTGTGATGATGCTGATTTAGTTTTTGTTAAATGATTGAAAGAAAGTATCTTTTGTATGAGATGCATATTCTGTGGCTGGATGTTGCTTGTCACAATCTAAACTCTAGACAAACATATTTTGAGAGCCATCTGACTGTCATTTAGATCAGCTTACTTCGTTTGTTCATATCTCTGTTTATTGCAAACTCTATTCTCTTTGTTCAACAACAGCTCTGTATTCTGAAAGTGTTCTGAAATCTCATATTCAACTATTACTAGTTTTGGTGAAGCTACAATAGAGAGCTGAAACAAATCTGGAAGATATAATTTTTGTACTGCCATTCTTTGCAAATATATACACTTTCTGAGTACAGATAGCTTAACATGCTTATGGATACAAAGGCAGCTCATCTGTTTCAAACAGAGTACAGAATAGCACTAGGTACAGCATAAGAACGACCTCCTTGTATCTACTACACGAGTCAATTTCTTGCCACTAGATTAGGTACACACCATCAGACAACTTTGATGAAGCCAAGATGACGACGGCGTGGTCGCGGCGGCGCAACCAAGACCAGGACGGCGTGGTCACAGAATCGCTGCAGCAAACGACGGCGAGGGAAGACGAGAATAGCGAGAGAAAGGGGATGTTCGTCGGGGTGGCGGAGGGCTAGAAGTCCAGTGTGCAGGTCCGGCTGTGGACGGGATGTTGCGCCGGCCACCGCGTCGGCCGCGCACGAGAGACAGGGGATGAGACGAGATTTATTTGGACTATGCCATTTAATTTGGGTTTGGGCTATGGCAGTTTGGGTAGGGCTTGGGCTTGGACTTTAGGTGAACAAGGTCCTCAACTGCCTCGTGCGTGGATGCTGGCTTTAGCGCTGCCATGTAGGATCGTCCATGCATCGTGCGCATGATTGTCGTGTGTATAGCAGCGCTCTTAGCACATGAGCAGCTGTACCGGCGCAGCCTGTATTAGATTCCTTCGGACCTGTGTCGACGCTGTTCCACTCGCATTTATATTGCTACTGCCTCCCCACCCAACTCTGCCCCGCCCACTGTTCACGTCAGAAGGCCGCAGTACACAGACCGCGTCAGGGCCCTTCACACTGTTTTGTGTTGCTTATAACCAGATTAATTACTGCCTCATAATCAGATTGATCCTTTTTTTTAAACTGTTCTCAATCCACGTCAGAATGTTTCAGGGGTTTGCATTTAGCCAGCTACTCCATCGAGAGAAACATATACAGTTAGTGATAATCGTTTTTGTTTACTCGGTGATCATTATCAATTCTGTACACACCAGTTACTGTTCATTACCCAATGGGCAGACAGATACCTCTGTGCATTCATCTTCCTCTTCTCACCCTCTCACCACTTATCCCAACCGAGCAGAACAAAACAGAGAGACTCCATCCGAAGCAGCCCCGCGCTCTGGAGTTTCTGTTAGAACCCTAGATCCATCCATTTCTCCTCACCAGAGCTACCCATCTCCCCGCCGCCCCATAGTGTCTCCATCTGACGCGTGAAGGCCAGGGGATATCCACAAAGTTTTCGGTATCCCATGTGGCAACCTAGACATACACAGCCTTGAGTATCAACAAACAGACAGTTCAGTACAGTTTTTTAGATCTGTGTTGGGTATGCCAGACAAGGGGAATCAAGTGCTCAAATGTGTTGAATTGGTTATAATGAAAGAGCTGAATGAATCAACTGCCAGCAATTTAGAGATTGACTGTTTCAAGATGGATTTCGTGATCTTTTGCATGGGCCACATCCTGACCCCGTCCAGTAAGCACGATCATGCCGTCATCGATTACTGGTCAGCTATCGCAAACACGGATAAAATTACAGATTTCAACTTCTGCGATTATGTGTTTGCTGATTTACTGGCGGCTTGCTGGAAAGTGAAGCAAGACATTCAAAACGATAGACCAGTTACTCACTTGATGGGATGCCATCTTGTTTTCCAGGTATTATCAGCCATCAAACATAATTTGTTTTCTGCATTACATGGAAGATTATTGTTTGCCTCCTCCAATCAGCCATAATTTAAAATTATATTGTATTGCAGATCTTCTATCTTGACAACCTAGACCTTGGCATGCTAAACCTGCCTCACAATTCATACCCACGCATATCCAGCTTCGATGAATCGAGGATCAGGAAGATGATAATCCAGTGCTCTAAAATTGGCCCAGGGACCCAGATTTCTCCCTAGGCCAGGTATTATACTCTAGTAATTTGCCAATCCATTCTTTTGGAGCTGATTAAAATTGACCTCACCACACTAATTCCCTTATTTATTTTCAGATCCGTCACCATTCTCAGATATGCTACATGCGCTCTGTTTGGGGATTCAAAGACTGATGCAAATATCTCCTCATCAAAGAAACCACTTTTTCCGTCAAAAAAAACTATCGTTACAGATAGCCCTCAACCTGTTTCTGCTGGAACTTCTTCATTTTTGACTAACATTCCCTCGCCGTCGGAATTCCGCAGCATCCTCAAGTCTAACTACCCACAGCTGGTAAACATATATAACTTTTTTTAAAACCACTCTGCAGCAGCACATAATTTCTCCCAGTACATATATAATTCATTTTTATATACAGGCACATTCCGAGCTCGGCATACTCCTCAATCAGCACAACGCTGTTTCATTTAAATCCTGCAATGAATTGAAGCGATCCGTTCATGAAGAGAACACTCGATTTCTTCACAGCCTTGTGTCCACCTTATCTAAAAGTTGCATTTGTTGCACGCTCCGCGGGACAACATGCATTGCACAAGAACTGCAGCCAGCTGAAAGCCCTCTTTTATCTAATTTGTACCGTCATTCCAAGCAGCAGTCTAAGTCTGAAGGTAACTAGTATACTAAAAAACATTATTGAATAACAGTTTCTCTACTGATCTATGTGTCTGAAATAGTTTTTTCTTCCTTTCCTCCGTCAGACTAATTTCATTCATGAGATCTGCATGTAACTTCATTGATCTTTCGATCCTACCTTCAGCCTGCTGCGCTAGTTCCTCTAATATCCAATTCCTCCCCTATATGAACATTTTGAAGATTCAATATAATGTAGTACATGCATCACACTAAACTGAAATCTGGATTTAGATATTTACCTTCACACATGATTCTTTAGTTAAATGAGAAGCTAAGTTATCAGCATTCTGTGAGGTCTAGAGTTTGTATTTAGCCATGGCCATCGATTCGAGTTACAAGGAGGGATTACAAGGGGAATTGCTCTTGCAGGAGCCACACACCACACACGCCACCTAGC
>NW_021184418.1:0-738 GCF_002162155.2 Triticum dicoccoides
AAAAAGAAGGGGTGAAGAAGGAGGACGAGCACTACTAGAAGCGCTAGTTTGGCGCGCCTATTGGAGATGCTCTAAGTGATGGCAACATCAAGTCTGCTGTAACCAATTTTATTGCCACTTAACTGAAACAGTACGGATGCACCAACAGTGGCCAGGAGCGAAACCAGACGGAACAGGTAGCCATACCAAGTGTGGATCATCACCACTGCCTTGGTGTAGATAATGTCATACATCAGGGACAATTCCATCTCCACCACCCTGAGCGTAGTTTTCCATTCCCAACTCCGTACATAAAATTTGGACAAGATCGCACCAGTTGCAATACGGAACCTAAACAAAGCCACAGGAGAATCAGCCATAGCGCCCTTGCAAAGGGGGAGCATGTCATGAGAAAACAGAAGGAGCTCTTCTTCAGCGCGCTCTTTTGCCCTTCTTGGTCCCCGGGGATGAAGCTCATCGGAGTAAGTAGGGAGAGCATGAGGTTTTCTGATGGATTTTGAAAATGTTTAACGGGGTTCCCCCTGTTAAGTTTGGATGTAACTTTTCGAGTAGATGATTTTTCATATAAAAAACTTTTTCATCCGAGTTAGTATGCAAAAGTTATGCCCATTTTTACAAATTTCAGAGAGATTTTGCAAATAAAGTCAAAATTCACATTTGCAAATTTTCCCAACAACTAGACCACATATCACATGAGAAACTTATTTTCTTTTATTTTTTTGACATTTCCATTATTTT
>NW_021184418.1:885-1604 GCF_002162155.2 Triticum dicoccoides
GCGGTTGGCCTGGCCAACCGCGACTAAAGGCCTTTGGGCACCTTTAGTCGCGGTTGGCCTGGCCAACCGCGACTAAAGCCCGCGAGCGCCCTGGGCCCAGGCATTTGGTCGCGGTTCATCTGCCAAACCGCGACTAAAGACTTCATTAGTCGCGGTTCCTACAGTTTCGCGACTAATGGGGCTGGACGGAAGCCTCTTTTTCTACTAGTGGTTACTAACTCCCACTATGGATGGTCTTACAAGGGATGCAATTGTTCGAAGCAGCCCTTTGCCTCACACGTGATTGCATGGAACAGGCTAATTACCTACGGCCAATTAGCAGTACCATAATTATTTTCCGTAAACGTACACAGCCTTGAGGCATCCAATGGACGTGTGTTTTCCATAGGCCATGACTTCACGACGTGATGCGTATCTTCTAATAAGAGCAACAGTAACCTTTCACTAACACATCCATGCATTCACCACGTACGTGCTGCTAACTGAACCAAGCGGCTGGCTATTAGCATGTGATAGTTAGCAATGTATGCATTGCACTCTGATATACCTTTATACATACACATCTACCACATATTTATTTATTTATGAAGGGAGAGAAGAGTGTATTTAAGCCCACAATTCTATTTCTAGTAATCATCACACTAGACAACATAATATTAGAATTATTTCTCTAAATTACCTGGGTCACACTGAATATTCAAAATATTCTTACACGGGGG
>NW_021184419.1:0-1913 GCF_002162155.2 Triticum dicoccoides
CCAGTAGCAGCAGAAACCGGCGCGCCCCTTCCTCCTCCTTGTCGCCCTTCACCTGGAGCTGCCGGAGTCACAAGAGGCCGCCAAGTCCCGCCGTGGTCGCCAGGGCCTTCCCCGACCTCGATCCGTCAAGTCCACCGGCGGGAGCGGCCTTCACCGCCCAGATCCATCAATGCCTCGCCTCTTCTTCGTTTCAGTCGAGGACGAGCGCTCCCTCGTCGTCGTGTTGACCGCAGAAGACCCGCACCTGGGCCGTGTCTCGCGTGAGGTCCACCAATCGGCCCAGCTGCCAGGCCCAGCGGCGCCCGGCCTGCCTGGGCCTCTCCACCAACCGACTGGACCTCAGCCCACTGGGTGAGGCCACCCCAGTGCCCCCCCTTTTTTTCTTTCCCTATTGGGCTTCCTGCTCAGATGCGGTCCGTATCATGTTTTTTTTCCTTGGTCGGATTTAGCTAATTTATCCAGAGACTTTCAGTTTTGCAGAAACACCCTTGCACTTCATGCATATCCCAACTAATTAACCGTGCATCGGATTAAAACAAACTTTATATGTAAAATGTCTAGAATTTTGTCTAATTTAATAATATCCAACTTTCATCCATGTTTAAAATGTTTAAACCACTGTTTTTTTAAATTTGCTTAAATAACTTGTTAAAATGCTTTAATTCATAATTAAATAACCGTAACTCAAAATTTAATAAACTTTATATGTAAATGGGGTGGAAAAATGCCTAGTTTAACATGGTGACCTTACTTTGCATGTCTAATAACTCTAAAATTATGTTTAGGGCAGAACAATACCAAACCTAAAATATGCATATGTGGATTTACCGGAATTGTTGTTCGTTGCTTCCGGCCTCATTTAACCTTGACTAGACAGGTAGTTTTACTTTGCTTCACCCTCTTGCCATGTTTAACAACATTTAATATTGTTGGGTATATAAACAAGATCGAACTAGCTCCACTTAATTTGTAGGGTTGTTTGTGCACTTTGCCATGCCACGCCTTATTAAACCGGACATGCATCATACTTGTTTGCACATCGTGCCATGTTTATGTGATGATTGTTTACCATGATTGTTTGCTTCTTTCCGGTGTTGCTTCTGCGGGTTGGTTCCGATAACGTTGTGTTGTTCCGATAATGTACTTCATGGCTCGCTCTTTTGCTATGCCTATGCTACGATACCTAACACTTGCTTATCATGCCTCCCATTTCCATGTCAAGCCTCTAAGCCACCTTGTCCTAGCAAACTGTTGTTTGGCTATGTTACCGCTTTGCTCAGTCCCTCTTATAGCATTGTTAGTTGAAGGTGAAGACTGGAGCTTGTTCCTTGTTTGGAACATAGATATTTTGTTGGGATATCACAATATCTCTTATTTAATTAATGCATCTATATAATTGGTAAAGGGTGGAAGGCTCGGCCTTATGCCTGGTGTTTTGTTCCATCCTTGCTGCCCTAGTTTCCGTCATATCGGTGTTATGTTCCCGGATTTTGTGTTCCTTACACGGTTGGGTTATAATGGGAACCCCTTGACAGTTCGCCTTGAATAAAACTCCTCCAGCAAGGCCCAACATTGGTTTTACCATTCACCACCTAGCCTTTTCTTTCCCTTGGGTTCTGCAGACTCAAGGGTCATCTTCATTTTAACACCCCCCGGGCCAGTGCTTCTCTAAGTGTTGGTCCGAACCGAGTAGACTGCGGGGCCACCTCGGGGCAACTTAAGGGTTGGTTTTACTCGTAGGATGTCTCATCTGAGTGTGCCCTGAGAACGAGATATCTGCAGCTCCTATCGGGATTTGTCGGCACATTCGGGCGGCTTTGCTGGACTTGTTTTACCATTGTCGAGGATGTCTTTAACTGGGATTCCGAGCCTGATCGGGTCTTCTTGGGAGAAGGAATATCCTTCGTTGACCG
>NW_021184420.1:0-927 GCF_002162155.2 Triticum dicoccoides
GCGCGCTCACGCCCACGCCCCCTCTGACCGAGCCCGGCCATGGACGGTCCCCGCCGCCCTTGCTGCTGCACGCCCGCCGCCGCCGAACCTCGTCACCGGCCTTGTTTTCGGCCACCTCCAGCACCAACCACTAGCCCAACTCGATGCGCGCCAACGCGCTCATCCTTCCGATGCTCGTGGGTGACCAAGTGGTCACCGGAACGCAACTCCGGCGAGCCGCTACCGTGGTTCCCCTCCCCGCACGCCCACACGCCCTCCCCTGGACGCATCGTGGGCACGACCCCGCCGACGCCCTCCGTCGCCTCCGTGCGGGTGCGCGGCGCCCGCACCCGATAACGCCCGTGCGCCCGCTCGGGCTGCGCCCCGCGCCCGAACCCATTAGGCCTTGGGCCTATGACAAGTGGGACACTGCCCAGAGAACGTTTCCAAAAAAAAGGGGTTTTAAAGAGGAATAATAGAAAATAAATAATAACTAAAAATAAACTTAATTAATTAATTAATTAATTAACTAAATTAATTAAGTTAATTAATCCTAGTTAATTAATCTAATTAACATGTTAGTTTAGGTAAACAGTAATTAGTTTAACCTAAACCCTAACCAACCTAACAGTGTATGACAGGTGGGTCCCACTGGACCCACACATCAGTTTGACCAGTCAACACCTCTGTTGACTGCTGATGTCATGATGACGTCAGCAATCACTGTTTTGGATAATGTTGGGTTTAAATAAATAATTAAAATCAGAAAATGATTTAAATCTTTAAAAAAATCATATCTTTTAATCCGTAATTCGGATGAAAATACTTTATACATGAAAGTTGCTCAGAACGACGAGACGAATCCGGATACGCGGTCCGTTCGTCCGCCACACACCCCTAACCTATCGAACCCGCAACTTACCCCTCCGGCTCCTCTGCCCGAAAACA
>NW_021184421.1:0-1100 GCF_002162155.2 Triticum dicoccoides
TCTATTTACTGTGGCAATGACAGGTCATGCAAAGGATAAAGGGGTTCAACTACCGCAGCAGGTAACAGATGAATCGTTGTTGTCCTAATGCAGTAAAAGAGAGCAAGAGCGAGAGAGTGGGATTGTATCGGAATGAACAAGGGGGTTTTGCTTGCCTGGCACTTCTGAAGATAACATTGAGTCTTCATCAGTGTCAACGATCACAACGTCGGAACATCCTCTACCGGGAGGGAACAGATACCGACAACAAAGAAGAAATACAATCAATGCAATGCACAATATGATGCATGCTCATGACATGGCAATATGAATGTGTTTTGAGCTAATGCAACTAGCAACAGATTAAATGAAGTTGGTTTGAATATAAGATTCAAATTCAAACTCCATATGTGATTATTCAGATGCCATTTATATGATTTGTGCTAAACAGCAGCTATAAGTTGTTCTAACATGCATTAAAATGGTACAGATGGATTCCTTGAATTTTTCTGATAATTTTTCATATATAAATTATTTAATTTGGAGTTACGGTTGAATTTCTATGAATTTTAGAAGTTTATACCATTTTCTGGATTTTCTGATTTATTTTAAATCCAGAAAATCATTTAATGTGTCAGCATGACATCACCTTGACGTCATCAGGTCAACAGGGCAGGTTCAGGTCAAACCTGACCAGTGGGGTCCACTGGTCAGTGACTGGGGCTGATTAGTGTCGCTGACATGTGGGCCCAGTCAACAGCCACGTCAGCTTAGTCAAAGCTGACGCGTGGGCCCACTGATATTAGTTAAAACTAAACAGAAACTAATCTACGATTAATTAGATGGCGGGGCCCAGCTGTCAGTGTCACAGGGGTTAATTAGCAGGGTCATTAGCCCTAATTAAGCGTGCCACGTCGGCAGTCGCCGGAGTTTCGCCGGCGACGACCCAAAACGCGGCGGAGACGCACCGGGGTGGCTCGGGTTTCGTCTATACTGCACCGTTCGGTGCGCCCTTTGGCTCTACGGAGAGCTGGCGCGATGGCGCGTCGGATGGTCGTGGTCTCCGGGCCTGGGGTGGCCGGAGTCGACGGCGGCGAGCTCGCTTGCGGCCGCCGGAACTC
>NW_021184422.1:0-1285 GCF_002162155.2 Triticum dicoccoides
TACTTTCGTTTCTTGGTAATGATTCTAATGTTCATGAGAATATGATGCTGCCTAAATTGGATACATTTGTTTTGCTTACAAATGAAGGGCCTAGCTTGGAGAAGGATGAACATTGGAGCAAGAACAAGCATGGAGATGATGGCATGCGCAAGGGGAACAAGAACGGAGTTACAAGTGATGATTTCAGGACTTTGAAGCCACCATAATGTGTGCATGAAGCCTTGGACGAAATATACAAGATGCCACTTCATAAATTTCGTCCCGAGGCTATTTTAGGTGCTGCGTCACCTTATTATTGGGCCAGGCCCATGTAATTTCTAAATACATAAGTATAGGCTATTTTTAGAGTCCGTATGTGTGGGGAAACAAGAGATAGGGTTGATTTCGGACCCCTCCACCAAGGGCCACGAAATCCACCCCCTCTTCCTCCATATATACAGCCCTTAGGGCATCATTTAGACCTTGGGTTTTGTTTAGATTAAAAGTTCGCCATAGCTGCAACTTCGCGTACTTCGTTTGTGTTCAACGACCAGACAAAGGCGTCACAGAACCCCACCTTGATCAATAAAGCTTTCATCTTATATTCGCAATATCCAGATTGCAATCTTAGTTTCTTGCTTGTTCTTCGTTTGCTCGCAGGAAACAGACCCTCGTGGTCAGGTTGATCGTGCTCCGGCGTGGTCAATAACCTCTCGGAGTTGGTTTAGCGATTGCTAAGGCGCGACGTCCTTGCACGTTCGTAGTCGGATCGTCAAAGTCGACTTCCACCAAAGCGAAATCCACCATCTCATCGAAAGACGGGACACCTTTGCCTCTATCAACGCACCTCTCCAACAACAACAACGACGACTACCTCCACATCGCGAAGCAGACCTCCGCCGAGCAAGCCGTGTTCCTCTTGCGTTTGGCCAAACTGTTGGTGCTGCTGTTGATACTTCTGTGGCTCCTGCTGCTGATGCGGAGGAGGATGATTATGTGGGAGATTATGAGGATGAGGTTGATCAAAATCAACACTACGTGCAGCCACCTGTACCACCACCAGCAGGTCGACCTCAGGTATATATTCGTAATGGTAGGCCTGCACCACCACCTCAGGTACGAGATGATGTCCATATTCCTAAACTGAAATTGAATATTCCACCATTTGAGGGTAGATATGTTCCTGATATATATCTTACTTGGGAGTTAGAAACTGAACAACGATTTACATGTTTACAATATCCTGAGGAGAGACGAGTTGTTGCTGCCGTTTGTGCTTTCACTAGTTTTGCATGTGTATGGTGGT
>NW_021184423.1:0-1562 GCF_002162155.2 Triticum dicoccoides
TTCCTGTGTCACTGACGTGTGGCCCCCACACGTCAGGTTTGACCTGGACCCGCCCTGTTGACCTGATGACGTCAGGGTGAGGTCATGCTGACGCAATATTCCTTTTCTGGAATTTAGTTTATTTTATAATAATCAGGAAATTCCAGAAAATAGCTAAAACTTCAATAAATCATAGAAAATTAACCGTAACTCCAAATTAAATGTTTTATATATGGAAAATGATCAGAAAAATCCAATCTATCCATCTGTACTATTTTCATGCATGTTAGAACAACTTATAGGTGCTGTTTAGCACAAATCATATTAATGGCATTTAAATATCCACATATGGAGTTTGAGTTTGAATCTTGGATTCAAACCAACTTCATTTAACCTGGTCTAGGTGCATTAGCCCAAAACACACTCATATTGCCATGTCATGAGCATGCATCATATTGTGCATTGCATTGATTGTATTTCTTCTTTGTTGCCGGTATCTGTCCCCTCTCGGTAGACGATGTTTCGACAATGAGATCGATGACACTGATGAAGACTCAATATTATCTTCAGAAGTGCCAGGCAAGCAAAACCCCCTTGTTCATTCCGATAAAATCCCACTCTCTCGCTCCTGCTCTCTATTACTGCATTAGGACAACAATGATTCAACTGTTACTTGCTGCGGTAGCTGAACCCCTTTATCCTTTGCATGACCTGTCATTCCACAGTAAATAGATGAAACCCACTAGCATGAGTAGGAGTTGTTTGAGCCCTGTTGTGCCTACTCATTCATGCTTGTTTGTCATGCCTGCTACTGCTTAGAGTTGAGTCAGGTCTGATTCATCGGGGATGAATCAGAGGCGTGTGAACATGTCCTACTGTTGAGAGCTAAGTGTGTGAACACGATTTGGTAAAGGTAGCGGTGAGAGGCCATGTAGGAGTACATGGTGGGTTGTCTCATTGCAGCCGTCCTCAGGAACTGAGTTCTGTGTTTGTGATCCATGAACAGCTACTACCACACATTGGGATCCTTAATTGACTCTCTCGACTTATTAATCAACATGATCTCTGTCCAGGAGTTGCAACTAGTTTCTGGTGTTTGTAGGTAGTGTTAGTAGTCTACCAAGTGGCACCCGGTACAGGTGGGCTTGTGACAGACTAGGCACCATGGCACGGTGTACCAAGTGGCACCCGGATGGTGGGCTTGGGAACCCTGCTCACATCGTTTGGGGCCGTGAGCGACACCCCGGCCGGATCTCCTCGCGGATGGAACACGAATAGGCGATAAACCTGGACTAGAGACTTGTTCGGTTAGTCAGGTCGTGGCCGACTCCCTCGCCCGGCTTCCGCTTGAAGGTTGCCGAGGTACATGACGTGTACAGGGCGATAAGTGGCGAGAGCATGTGTGAAGAAGTACACCCCTGCAGGGTTAACATCATCTATTCGAATAGCCGGATTCCTCGGATATGGAAACTTGGACCCCTTGTACAGTTCATAGACAAGTGAAAGTGGATACTCTAAAATACGCAAGATAAGCGTGAGTGCTATGGATGGCGTTCTCGTAGGGAGACGGGAGCGGATCCATA
>NW_021184424.1:0-1337 GCF_002162155.2 Triticum dicoccoides
CCACCATTATCAATACCTCATATATATTTGCAATATTCAGATTGCTTTATCATATTCTTGCTCGTTCTTCGATTGCTTGCAGGAATAGACCTTCGTGGTCAGGCTGACCGTGCTTCCGGCATCGTCAGTAACCTCAGGAGATTGGTTTAGCGATTGCTAAGGCGCAACGTCGTGCACGTTTGTAGTCGGATCGTCAAAGTCGTCTCCACCAAATCGATAGTTATCATCTCATCGAAAGATCGGGACCCTCGCCTCCATCAAGTGGTATCAGTTTTCAGGTTGCTCGGTGAGAATTTCCAGTTTTCCTAGATTAGATTTATTTTCTTACCTATTGTCCAAGAAAAAGCCACACACAAAAAAAGTTAGATCTGTTCATCCTTTATCCAAGCTAGTCTGAGCCTTTGCAATTTTCTATTCACTGCTTGCATAGTTGAATTATCGGTTGCATCGTCGTGTCAGTTGCTGGTCTTAGCGTCTAGTTCCTTTAGAGTTTCGAGTTCTGTTCACATTAGTCACGCCGCCGCTGCATCATTATTCCTTCCGCTGTCCACCATCCCATCTATTAATTTCCACCACGTGCTACGCACTGTTCATTGTCATAATCATAGTTGAGGTCATTCACATCTTCGCCTGATCCAATCTGCATCTTATCTAGTTTGTCTTGGAAAGAAAAAAAAAAGATAGAAAAAAAAAGAGAAAAAAAGGAAAGAAAAAAAAAAGAAAAAAAAGAGAGAAAAAAAATTGGATCTATCTAGAATCAATCTCGTACCTGAATTCGGATTGGAATCTGTTTTGTGCACTGTTCAGTAAAACAGGTGTATCTTCCTCATACGAAGTCCGTTTTGGCTCCGTGAGTACTCAAATTGAAGATAGCGACGAGCCGCATCTAAATAGTTGCAGAAGCTAGTTCAATATTTGACACCTCAAAATCGGCTTCTAAATAGGTCTTTTTGCCCTTCGAAGTTCGTGAACACAGCTTGTTCCAATTTTTCAGGCCAGTTTTAGAATTCTTTGACTCCTCATATCAACTCGGAATTGAGTGATTCTTTTTGCATTGGAAAGCTTGAGTTAGTAGCATTCTTTGAAAGAATTTATCAGAAAATTGTCTCAAACTTTTCAAGAGGAAAGTTGGAGAGAGAGTTGTTGTATATCCTGCTTGGCAGTTGTTTTTCATCATTATCTTCACTGCCGTTGTGATCTTCACTTATATCTTGCTGTCAAGAGCTACTTAGTATCCTTCATTGATGCTAGTTGTGCTACGCCGTGACCTTATTAGTGTTCTAGGCTCGCGTCTCTAGTCCGGTCTAGCCTAGGACCAGCACAGTACCGTCGTTGAG
>NW_021184425.1:0-1527 GCF_002162155.2 Triticum dicoccoides
GCCAGCAAGGATGCTATGTGAGCCTGGAGAAGAAACAAATAATGAAGAGATGAAATTATGTGGTTGACGCTGCCACATCTTCATACACAGACGCCGCTAGGGAGAAGTCGCCTCGTGAAGTACATCGGGGCGAGGATGTGAAGGAAAACTGTTTTTATTCGAAGCCTTGAAGGCAAATTTTGTGAAGATATATTGATTCAGGGAAGATGAAGAGGAACCATCGGGATAGGCTTCTGAATATGGGCGACGTCACTACTCCGGCAGGCCGCTCAAATGCCTCCTCAATTAATCTTATGGAACGTGTGGGATAGTGGGAATTAACTGAAAGTACATAGTGGATGGTGGCTTGAGGTCGCGACGCGCTGGTAAAAAACCATCGGGGGGAAATATGCCGGCAAGGATGCTATGTGAGCCTGGAGAAGAAACAAATAATGAAGAGATGAACTGACGTGGTTCACGCTGCCACATCTTCATACACAGACGCCGCTAGGGAGAAGTCGCCTCGTGAAGTACATCGGGGCGAGGATGTGAAGGAAAAATGTTTTTATTCGAAGCCTTGAAGGCAAATTTTGTGAAGATATATTGATTTAGGGAAGATGAAGAGGAACCATCGGGATAGGCTTCTGAATATGGGCGACGTCACTACTCCGGCAGGCCGCTGAAATGCCTCCTCAATTAATCTTATGGAACGTGTGGGATAGTGGGAATTAACTGAAAGTACATAGTGGATGGTGGCTTGAGGTCGCGACGCGCTGGTAAAAAACCATCGGGGGGAAATATGCCAGCAAGGATGCTATGTGAGCCTGGAGAAGAAATAAATAATGAAGAGATGAAATTATGTGGTTGACGCTGCCACATCTTCATACACAGACGCCGGTAGGGAGAAGTCGCCTCGTGAAGTACATCGGGGCGAGGATGTGAAGGAAAACTGTTTTTATTCGAAGCCTTGAAGGCAAATTTTGTGAAGATATATTGATTCAGCGAAGATGAAGAGGAACCATCGGGATAGGCTTCTGAATATGGGCGACGTCACTACTCCGGCAGGCCGCTCAAATGCCTCCTCAATTAATCTTATGGAACGTGTGCGATAGTGGGAATTAACTGAAAGTACATAGTGGATGGTGGCTTGAGGTCGCGACGCGCTGGTTAAAAACCATCGGGGGGAAATATGCCAGCAAGGATGCTATGTGAGCCTGGAGAAGAAACAAATAATGAAGAGATGAACTGACGTGGTTGACGCTGCCACATCTTCATACACGCACGCCGCTAGGGAGAAGTCGCCTCGTGAAGTACATCGGGGCGAGGATGTGAAGGAAAACTGTTTTTATTCGAAGCCTTGAAGGCAAATTTTGTGAAGATATATTGATTCAGGGAAGATGAAGAGGAACCATCGGGATAGGCTTCTGAATATGGGCGACGTCACTACTCCGGCAGGCCGCTCAAATGCCTCCTCAATTAATCTTATGGAACGTGTCGGATAGTGGGAATTAACTGAAAGTACATAGTGGATGGTGGCTTGAGGTCGCG
>NW_021184426.1:0-1366 GCF_002162155.2 Triticum dicoccoides
TTGATTTTTCACAAGATCTGCCAAATATATGATTTAAGGTGGAGTTCATTCGGTTTCTTGACAAGAAAGTGTGCTCTATCCAAACAAATCAGGGGTGTTGCTTCAAAGCAATGCCGAACCTGGAGAGCCACCCTGGCATCTATCAATGCTACATCATAACTGAAGATTTTATTTTGAATTTACCAGCTATGATCAATGCAGCTAGGGCCGGCAACATCTATCTGTAGTGATACTCCTTTGTTTGTACTAGTAATTTTGTTTGTACCCTTTCTTTTTTTTCAACCGTAAAAATGGATGTTTGGAACCGGGTCCGTTCTACTTCCTCCCTCCGTGTACACGGATCTTTTTTCAACCTGATACTAGAGGCGGCACGCAGCGGGGTGATTTCGCGGATTCGCAAGTTTGGAAACGGGCAAAGGCCGCCCATCTGTAACCCTTCTGAAGGTGGAATGTTGTAACGCTTTCCGCTTCCCCCGGCCCTCTTTTAGTGCTTTCTCTCTGTTATATTAATGGTTACCCATTTAGATTTTGTTTTTTCACAAGATCTGCCAAATATATGATTTAAGGTGGAGTTCATTCGGTTTCTTGACAAGAAAGTGTGGTCTAGCCAAACAAATCAGTGGTGTTCCTTCAAAGCAATGCCGAACCTGGAAAGCCACCCTGGCATCTATCAATGCTACATCATAACTGAAGAAATTATTTTGAATTTACCAGCTATGATCAATGCAGCTAGGGCCGGCAACATCTATCTATAGTGATACTCCTTTGTTTGTACTAGTAATTTTGTTTGTACCCTTTCTTTTTTTTTCAACCGTAAAAATGGATGTTTGGAACCGGGTCCGGTCTACTTCCTCCCTCCGTGTACACCGATCTTTTTTCAACCTGATACTAGAGGCGGCATGCAGCGGGGTGATTTCGCGGATTCGCAAGTTTGGAAATGGGCAAAGGCCGCCCATCTGTAACCCTTCTGAAGGTGGAATGTTGTAACGCTTTCCGCTTCCCCCGGCCCTCTTTTAGTGCATGCTCTCTGTTATATTAATGGTTACCCATTTAGATTTTGATTTTTCACAAGATCTGCCAAATATATGATTTAAGGTGGAGTTCATTCGGTTTCTTGACAAGAAAGTGTGCTCTAGCCAAACAAATCAGTGGTTTTGCTTTCAAAGCAATGCCGAACCTGGAGAGCCACCCTCGCATCTATCAATGCTACATCATAACTGAAGAAATTATTTTGAATTTACCAGCTATGATCAATGCAGCTAGGGCCGGCAACATCTATCTGTAGTGATACTCCTTTGTTTGTACTAGTAATTTTGTTTGTACCCTTTCTTTTTTTTTCAACCGTAAAAATGGATGTTTGGAACCG
>NW_021184427.1:0-1008 GCF_002162155.2 Triticum dicoccoides
AACCAGGCAAGCCCCCCCCTTGATCACCAGATATCGCCTATTCTCCTCTATACTGCTTGCATTAGAGTAGTGTAGCATGTTACTGCTTTCCGTTAATCCTATTCTGATGCATAGCCTGACATTGCTGCTACAGTCATTGATACCTTACCCGCAATCCTAAATGCTTAGTATAGTATGCTAGTTTATCATTATTGGCCCTACATTCTTGTCAGTCTGCCTTGCTATACTATTGGGCCGTGATCACTCGGGAGGTGATCACGGGCATATACTATATACTTTACACTGTTACATTACCTGTGATACTGTTCGGAGTTGGGGGCTGAAGGGGCAGGTGGCTCCATCCCGGTAGAGGTGGGCCTGGGTTCCCGACGGCCCCCGACTGTTACTTTGTGGCGGAGCGACAGGGCAGGTTGAGACCACCTAGGAGACAGGTGGGCCTGGCCCTGTTCAGCGTTCGTGGATACTTAACACGCTTAACGAGATCTTGGTATTTGATCTGAGTCGGCTACGAGCCTATACGCACTAACCATCTACGTGGGAGTAGTTATGGGTATCCCGACGTCGTGGTATCAGTCGAAGCACTTCAGACGTCAGCGACGGAGCAGCGCGCGCCGAATTGGACTGGAACGCCACTAGGCTAGGTCTGCTTTCGGCCGCGTACGCAACGTGCAGGTGTGCTATGGGCGATGGGCCCAGACCCCTGTGCGCTTAGGTTTAGACCGGCGTGCTGGCCTCTCTGTTGAGCCTAGGTGGGGCTGCGACGTGTTGATCTTCCGAGGCCGGGCATGACCCAGGAAAGTGTGTCCGGCCAAATGGGATCGAGCGTGTTGGGTTATGTGGTGCACCCCTGCAGGGAAGTTAATCTATTCGAATAGCCGTGATCTTCGGTAACAGGACGACTTGGAGTTGTACCTTGACCTTATGACAACTAGAACCGGATACTTAATAAAACACACCCTTCCAAGTTCCACAGACAACCCGGTGATCGCTTTTCTACAGGGCGACGAG
>NW_021184428.1:0-1245 GCF_002162155.2 Triticum dicoccoides
TGTTCTACCCTGAAGTATTACCATCTTTATATCGGGATTGTTATAGGAATTGCACACCATCCTATGAACTCTTGGTACAGTGATACTTCTTGCCATCATTGTTCATTCCTCGGTTCCTGTGTTATTGTAACCAGAATGCCGACAAGTGAATCGTGGCGTGTGAAATCAATACTGCTAGCAACTCTGTTGCTTGGTAGTTAAATGGACGATAACCTCATTCTTAGCGTATTGATTATTGAATCGTCACCCTAAGACTGATCGTGCTATCTAGTTCTTATTTCGGTGCACCCTTCGATTGATGAGTTAGGATCTTGTCAAGTCCTCACTCATTTGATCATATCGTCTTGCCCTCAAAAGCGAGATTGTTCTCGAGCCTAGTAACATACCGGTGGTTCGTGATTTTCCGAATATCTTCTCGGAAGTATTACCAGGTTGTTCTCTGACTGTTATGTTGAGCTCGTGATCAAGTTGGTTTCTTGTGAACCACCCTCTCTCCAAGATCGGTGTTAGATATCCCTGAGCTAGTTGGTTAAGCTAGACAACAACTTGGAGAATTGGAAGATAAAAGCTTGCCTAACTTAGTTTGTTCCAAAGGAATATTCTTGTGTAGTGTGTGTTGGAGAAAGATGATATCTTCATCGATTGGTCCCTGTGATCAGTTGCTGGACCTATTGTCTTATCAATCCTTTGATTTGAGTGTGGGCTATCGTCAAATCAAATCAGTACCAACGATGCTCGTAATGTTGTCTTATTCGTGGTTGATCCCTCGAGCATACACCATTATATCTTTTGGGTCTAACCAATGCTATCACCGTGTTCACTTAACTATGGAATTCCTTTTAAAAGGAAACCCAGATGAATTGTTGTTGTGCCCATTGACAACATCCTTGTCTTCTCCATAATTTTTCTGAACATTAAGCTAGTGTTGGAAACTTTTGAAAGCATTTGTTCATGCTAGCTCATGAAGCATATGTTTGGATGAAGGTAGTGACTTCCTTTAATTCATGTGCATCTGATGCAAGTTGCCGCCGTGGATTCGAGAAAGTCAATGTTGCTTTCTTTGGAATCATTCCAAATCAGTCATGCACACGTGCGAAGAATGCTGTGGTTTGAAGACTTGCAACCTTCAATCTATATGTATCCCTAGCACACCAAGCCACTGATTGATTTGTTCAAGGAGAAGGAGTTCCTTCATAAGAGCTAATCCGGACTTATGTAAGGACTTCGATACCCTCGTTGATGGTT
>NW_021184429.1:0-1431 GCF_002162155.2 Triticum dicoccoides
AACAAATGATGTCAGAACATGTTGGAAATTGATGACGTCGCTTTGAATGCTGCATACTAAACACAAAAGAAGTCCGGAGTTCAAATAAGTTTAAAAAACATTGAAGTGGCCGTGTAACAGATGAGTTCTCGTCCGAAACCCTGATACTCCGAAAGAGTTTGTCCAGTTTGTACACGAAGTGCGTCCAGTTTTTGCCGTGACCCTCTCTACTCTTTCTCGCATGCTATGCGGGTGATATGATGATACCATGCCAAGTTTCAACATTTTCAGGATTCATTTTGTAGTGATTTTCAATTTCACGGTCATTTAGCTCTCTAAAACAATTAGGTAAATGACCGAAAAACAACAAATGATGTCAGAACTTGTTGGAAATTGATGATGTCGCTTTGAATGCTGCATGTTGAACACAAAAGAAGTCCGGAGTTCAAATAAGTTTAAAAGACATTGAAGTGGCCGTGTAATAGATGAGTTCTCGTCCGAAACCCTGATACTCCGAAAGAGTTTGTCCAGTTTGTACACGAAGTGCATCCAGTTTTTGCCGTGACCCTCTCTACTCTTTCTCGCATGCTATGCGGGTGATATGACGATACCATGCCAAGTTTCAACATTTTCAGGATTGATTTTGTAGTGATTTTCAATTTCACGGTCATTTAGCTCTCTAAAACAATTAGGTAAATGACCGAAAAACAACAAATGATGTCAGAACATGTTGGAAATTGATGACGTCGCTTTCAATACTGCATACTGAACACAAAAGAAGTCCGGAGTTCAAATAAGTTTAAAAAAATTGAAGTGGCCATGTAACAGATGAGTTCTCGTCCAAAACCCTGATACTCCGAAAGAGTATGTCCAGTTTGTACACGAAGTGCGTCCATTTTTTGTCGTGACCCTCTCTACTCTTTCGCGCATGCTATGCGGGTGATATGATGATACCATGCCAAGTTTCAACATTTCCAGGATTCATTTTGTAGTGATTTTCTATTTCATGGTCATTTAGCTCTCTAAACAATTAGGTAAATGACCGAAAAACAACAAATGATGTCAGAACATGTTGGAAATTGAAGACGTCGCTTTGAATGCTGCATACTAAACACAAAAGAAGTCCGGAGTTCAAATAAGTTTAAAAAACATTGAAGTGGCCGTGTAACAGATGACTTCTCATCCGAAACCCTGATACTCCGAAAGAGTATGTCCAGTTTGTACACGAAGTGCGTCCAGTTTTTGCCGTGACCCTCTCTACTCTTTCGCGCATGCTATGCGGGCGATATGATGATACCATGCCAAGTTTCAACATTTTCAGGATTCATTTTGTAGTGATTTTCAATTTCACGGTCATTTAGCTCTCTAAACAATTAGGTAAATGACCGAAAAACAACAAATGATGTCAGAACATGTTTGAAATTGATGACGTCGCTTTCAATACTGCATACT
>NW_021184430.1:0-1034 GCF_002162155.2 Triticum dicoccoides
TGCGTGAGGCCGCAAAGTGATATGAGGTGTTACAAGCTAGATCGATGTGACATCGAGTCGGGGTCCTGACAGCGTTGGCATCAGAGCCGGACTGCCTGTAGGTTCTCCAAGCCAAACTGGTCGATGTTGAGTCTAGAAATTCTTTAGTTATATGTAGGGGAATTGTTTGTGGGTTGGAACGTAAGGCTCTTTTTACTCCTTTATCTTATGACATTCTGATCTGAGTCAGTCTATTCTTCCACCGGGGGTTAAGGAATTAGGATCTATTCTCTCTATCAGGATCACGTGTTACTAATCAGTAGTACCTTATAGGTTTGATGGTTACAAGCCTAGTTCAGTTCTACTACCACATTATGTTGCTAGGATGGACTCAGAACTTTGATATGATGATGTTGAGTGTGAATGAAATCCTTTGTCAAATGTCTCAAAATCCTTCTTGAGCATTTACAGCTGTTATGCTGCTGAAATTTTGCTAGAAATTCTAATGCCTTTGCATTATGATTGTGCTTTCAGATGGCCACTCGCGACCTCAATCAAGTGGTTCGCCTGACTCGATGCCTAGATGTACCCGGCCATACTGCCATGTTGGTCAGGATAATGACTGAGGCTGGATACCGTTGGTATCCTGAGTACACGGTCGAAGAGCAATTCCGAGACTTTAATCAAAGCCAGTATCTCTGCACTGTCAGGATATTTCCATCTTATCCTGGGTCCACCGAGCCCCTTCACTACTCCTATGGACTCGGGGTTACTATTGAGATGGCTGTGCAGGACGCCGCCTACTCTATGATGACCATCATGCGAGTCAGGTCTGGCCTATTTCGGGACTCTGATTTCCGGTATATGCCAGGATCACTTCCGGGAGCACAAGGGTATCTCCAGGCTATCTATGCTGACCCCACCCAGGAGGATTCACGGACTCGCACCACTGCTGAGATGCTCGAGGATAAGGACCGTGAAAATCGGGCCTTGAGGTTAGAGCTCTTCAATACCCGTGCTGACCACTGGGCCACATTGACTCGGTTTGCACCGGC
>NW_021184431.1:0-1163 GCF_002162155.2 Triticum dicoccoides
TGTTAACCCTGCAGGGGTGTACTTCTTCATACACGCTCTCACCACTTACCGTCGTTTACACGACATGTACTCGGCAACCTTCAAGCGGAAGCCCAACGTGGGTGTCGGCCACGACCTACCTAATCACCTAAGCCTCCAGTCCAGGTTTATCGCCTATTCAGGTTCCATCCGCAGGGAGTCCGGCCGAGGTTTCCCATACGGCCCCGAACGATGTGAACAGGGTTCCCGAGATACCTAACGGGTATTCGGTACACCCGGCCACGTACCTACCGCATCACAGCCCACCCCTACGGTCAGCGCTGTCCACGGCCTCCAGTAGGCTACAAACACCAGAAACTACTTGCAACTCCTGGACGGAGAACTAGGGTGAATAAGAAGCCGAGAGGGTCCATTGGTTTCGGGCCCAATGCATGGTAGTAGCTGATTCTTAAATCACACATACAGATCTCAGTGCTTAAGGCCAGCTTCAATGAAACAACCCACCATGTACTCCTACATGGCCTCTCATCGATACCTTTACCAAATCGTGTTCACCACACCACTCTCATTACCGACATAATCATTTCACTCTAGCCCATCACCCAGATGAACCAGACCTGACACGACTCTAAGCATAGCAGGCATAGCAAGGTAGGAACAACACATACATATGGCTCAAACAACTCCTACACATGCTAGTGGGTTTCATCTAGTTACTGTGGCAATGACATGTCATGCAGAGGAAATGGGTTCAACTACCGTAGCACACAGCAGTTTGAATCGCGTTGTCTTAATGCAGTAAAAGAGAGCAGGAGCGAGAACATGGGATTGTATCGATATGATCAAATGGTTGGTTGCTTGCCTGATGGTTCGATGCACTGATATGGTTCTTCGTTAGGGTAATCACGGTACTCCTCGGGGGCAGAACCTGTCGCAAAGGACATCGATACACAACCATCACCAAACAATGTGCAACAATATGATGCATGCATGAAACATGGCAATATGAGTGTGTTGGGCTAATGCAACTAAGAACAGAGGGGTTTGAACAAATTTGAATCAAGGATTCAAATTTTAAGTTCAAATATGGTCTTTTAAAGTGCTTTTCCTTGTTCTGCTTAAAACATCAATTTAACTTGTTTGATCATGCATGAAAATAGTACAGATGGGTAGATTGGATTTTT
>NW_021184432.1:0-869 GCF_002162155.2 Triticum dicoccoides
ATGCGAGGGAATGCAAATCTCCGCGTGTGATGATTGCTACTGCGGATGGTGGATATGAGTCCGCTAGTGACTATGATGAGGAGACATTGGCTCTTATTACACGTGAAGAACATGGTGGAGATGATTCTGATCATGAGACGCAATACATGGCTCCTGAAGACGCTGACAGGTATGAATGTTTAGTTGCTCAACGTGTTTTGAGTGTGCAGGTCACACAAGCTGAGCAAAATCAGAGGCACAATTTGTTCCATACCAAGGGAGTTGTGAAGGAACGTTCTGTGCGCGTCATAATAGACGGAGGGAGCTGCAACAACTTGGCTAGCATGGAGATGGTGGAGAAGCTTTCTCTCACCACAAGACCACATCCACATCCTTACTACATCCAATGGTTCAACAACAGCGGCAAGGTTAAGGTAACACGTACTGTTCGTGTGCATTTTAGTATCTCTACATATGCTGATTATATTGATTGTGATGTATTACCTATGCAAGCATGTTCCTTATTACTTGGTAGACCATGGCAATTTGATAAAAATTCTGTACACCATGGTAGAAACAATCACTATACTCTTGTTCATAAGGATAAAAATATTACTTTGCTTCCTATGACTCCTGATTCCATTTTGAAAGATGATATTAATAGAGCTAATAAAGCACAACAGGAGAAGAATAAGAGTGAAAATCAGATTGTGGCAAAAGAATTTGAGCAACAAATAAAGCCTAATAATAAACCATCTAGTGTTGCTTCTGAAATTAAATTGAAAAGTGCATGTTTATTTGCCACCAAATCTGATATTGATGAGCTAGATTTCAGCAAATCTGTATGCTATGCTTTTGTGTGCAAAGAGGCATTATTTTCATTCGAGGAC
>NW_021184433.1:0-2172 GCF_002162155.2 Triticum dicoccoides
AGCACTACGGCCATTGGATGGACATCGTACGGTCAGTCGAGCTAGAATCGTGCATATTGACTAAGTTGACAAAGCCCTTCGTCCCCGTCAACTTAGTAGGCCCACTATACTGGGTCCCAGCTAGCAGGGAGAGTATTCATTTTTTTGTGCGTAATAAGGAGGCACTTCCTTGCGTGCGAAGATATAGCTGGTGGGTCCGAGCTGTCAGCGGCGATAACGTTTTTTTCACGAAATACAGAGGCCATTTCGGTGGATCCCAGATGTCAGGTGGAGGAAATCATTATTTTGCGCATAATAAGGAGGCATTTTGTTGCGTGCGGCCATGGACCCAGCTGTCAGCCTCTCCACGTACAGTCCACTTCAGATGCATGTCAGTCGTTGACCACGCTGACCACGCCACGCCGAGAGCACCAGGGCGGTCGACGACGGCGAGGCCTAGGAAGGGAACGACACGGAGGTAGGGAAGACTCGGCCGTTGTTTTTGTTTCCCATGCGGAGGGGAGTACGACTATACGAGGGTTTACTGGTTCGTCTGTCGTCGCCGGAGAATAACAGCAGGTGTGGGTGAGTAGAGGGATGGCTAGGCCAGCGATGGGAGTACGGTGGGGCGGTGAGGCCTGCGCGGCAGCACAGCCGGCCGCGGGGAGGAGGGAGCACGCAGTCCCGCCGACGCTTGTTTGAGCGGCTGGAGCAGCAAGAGCAGAGATTGAAGAAGCACGACGGCCGTTGGATGGACATCCAACAGTATACAACCCATCTGTGGAAAGCCTCAAATCTGTGGAAAACAGCATACAACCCATCTGCCATTATTTCAAATAATTTACAGCCCATTTGCTAATTCTTACGGGTTTTTTGGAGCCCATATTCTTTATGTTAGTATTATAGCCCATATTGTGGCCACAGTTAAAAAATTATACGAAATTTTGCATATGTCGGTGCGGTCTGAACTGTTTTTAATCCCGAAATTTCGACTCACATTCAGACTGATTTTAAAAATAAATGTATATCAATATAAAATCCAATAAATTGTCCACGCATAGAAATCAATGCAATTTAAAATCTCGAAATGAAAAAAAAAGATAATTGAAAATAATTGCCGGTTTGATGTGTTTTAAAAATGTACAGCCCATTTCTCATTACTGATAGGCCATTTTCTCGGCCAGCCGAATGAAGCTCTCCTCGTCTTGAAAGATTTGCAGCCCAGCAGGCCTGATAAAGCGACTTACTTGACAAATCACAAAAGAACTGGGCGAGCCATTTTCAGAAAGAAAAAAACTACTGGGCTGGTCTGTGGTAAACATAAAAGAAAAGGCTGTCTAGACAGGCCAGAGTGTCCCGCACAGCCCAGTTGACACCCTGCTTCCATCTCAAAAACAAATTAGATAAATGCCACTCCAATTACGGCGATTCATAAAAATGCCACTGCAATTTCCAAACTTTGAAAAATGCCACTGCAATTTTTGCAAACTTTGAAAACTGCCACTCTAGACTTCAAAAAATGCCACTTGAAATGGCATGAAATGGCATTTTTTAAAGTTTGGAAATTGCAGTGGCATTTCTCGGATACACCAGATTTGGAGTGGCAGTTATCAAATTAACCCGAAACAAAAATAGCTGGGCGAGCTGCTGGGTCCCTGGTGTCAGCCGCTCGTTGTGCAATTCTCTCGTTTATTGACTACGTTGACAATGGCATGGGACCCAGATGTCAGAAATACACTAGGAGGAGCCATTTTTTATTGGCTTGAAATAAGGAGGCATTTGATTGCGTACTGCCATGACCTTGGCAGGTCCCTGCTGTCATCCTCTCCACGTACAGTACCAGTTAGTCGTGCTTCGAAACTGATCGGCACGCCATTAACAAAATAAAGTTCGATAACTAATGCGGCACCTCGGGCCAACGCGGCTAGATCGCATTTTACACGAGAAATTACACACCATGTTTCGTTGACATGTGGTCCCGTTCCAACATATCAGTGAGACGACGGCGAGTAGTAGGAGTATTTCCGAACGAACGTGTAGGCCGGGGCTCCTCTTCATGAACCGTGGCAAACTCACAACCGTCCACCGACTCTTCGCCTTTCCCTCTCGATTTGGAACTGTTGTCGCACGCTCTTCCTCTCCCTCCTCCATTTTCCTTCAGCCCTTCACCCTTTCTTCTGCCATTGTTCGATC
>NW_021184434.1:0-1421 GCF_002162155.2 Triticum dicoccoides
TGAATCCCAAGATGAAAGAAGTGGTAAGAAAGAAGATACTAAAGCTCCTCGAGGCAAGTATAATTTATCCAGTTGCTGATAGTGAATGGGTCAGCCCTGTCCATTGTGTCCCTAAAAAGGGAGGTATTACTGTTGTTCCTAATGATAAAGATGAATTGATTCCGCAAAGAATTATTACAGGTTATAGGTTGGTAATTGATTTCCGTAAATTAAATAAAGCTACTAAGAAAGATCATTACTCTTTACCTTTTATTGATCAAATGCTAGAAAGACTATCCAAACATACACATTTCTGCTTTCTAGATGGTTATTCTGGTTTCTCTCAAATACCTGTGTCAGCGGAAGATCAATCAAAAACTACTTTTACTTGCCCTTTCGGTACTTTTGCTTATAGATGTATGCCTTTTGGTTTATGTAATGCACCTGCTACCTTTCAAAGATGCATGATGGCTATATTCTCTGACTTTTGTGAAAAGATTTGTGAGGTATTCATGGATGACTTCTCTGTTTATGGATCCTCTTTTGATGATTGCTTGAGCAACCTTGATCGAGTTTTGCAGAGATGTGAAGACACTAGTGTCGTCTTGAATTGGGAAAAGTGCCACTTTATGGTTAATGAAAGCATTTTCTTGGGGCACAAGATCTCCGAGAGTGGTATTGAAGTTGATAAAGCTAAAGTTGATGCTACTGAAAAGATGCCATGTCCCAAGGACATAAAAGGTATAAGAAGTTTCCTTGGTCATGGCGGTTTTTATAGGAGGCTTATTAAGGACTTTTCTAAAATCTCTAGGCCTCTGACTAATTTATTGCAAAAATATATTACTTTTGTCTTTGATGATGATTGTGTAGAAGCATTTGAAATACTTAAGAAGGCTTTGATCACTGCACCTATTGTTCAGCCACCTGATTGGAATTTACCTTTTGAAATTATGTGTGATGCTAGTGATTATGCTGTAGGTGTTGTTCTAGGGAAAAGAGTTGATAAGAAATTGAATGTTACCGAGTATGCTAGTAAGACTCTTGATGCTGCCCAAAGAAATTATGCTACCTATGAGAAAGAATTCTTAGCAGTTGTGTTTGCATGTGATAAGTTTAGACCTTATATTGTTGATTCCAAAGTTACTATTCACACTGATCATGATGCTATTAAATATCTTATGGAAAAGAAAGATGCTAAGCCTAGACTCATTAGATGGGTTCTCTTACTCCAAGAATTTGATTTGCATATTATCGATAGAAAGGGAGCTGAGAACCCCATTGCAGACAACTTGTCTAGGTTAGAGAATGTTCTTGATGACCCACTGCCTATTGATGATAGCTTTCCTGATGAACAATTAGCGGTCATTAATGTTTCTCGTACTGCTCCTTGATATGCTGATTATGCTAATTACGTTGTTGCTAAATTCATACCACCTAGTTTC
>NW_021184435.1:0-971 GCF_002162155.2 Triticum dicoccoides
GCATCTTTGATAGCCCTTAAATCTTCAGATATTAATATCATTCTGGGTATGGACTGGATGTCAGCTCATCAAGCCAAAATTGATTGCTTCTCTAGGACTGTTCAACTCACCCATCCTTCGGGGAAGATAGTCAATGTCTTGACCCGAATAGCCAAGCGACAATTATATTCTCTTAACGCCAGCCCTTTGCCAGACCTTGAGGACGTGCCGGTAGTCTGTGACTTCCCGGATGTCTTCCCAGAGGAATTGCCAGGTGTTCCACCTGACAGGGATGTTGAGTTCGTAATAGACCTCATTCCAGGAACCGTTCCGATTGCTAGAAGACCCTATAAGATGGCACCCCTAGAACTAGCCGAGCTTAAGAAACAACTCGATGAGTCCTTGAAAAAGGGTTTCATCCGACCTAGTTCATCTCCGTGGGCTTGCCCCGTTCTCTTCGTCAAGAAGAAGGATGGTACGGATCGGATGGTTGTAGATTACCGACCTGTCAATTTGGTCACAATCAAGAACAAATATCCACTACCCAGGATCAACGACCTGTACGATCAGCTCGCTGGATCCTCAGTCTTCTCCAAGATGGATTTGAGGTTGGGCTACCATCAAATCAAAATCAGAAACGGGGACATTCCTAAAACGGCCTTTGTTACTCGTTATGGCCAATACGAGTACACCGTCATGTCCTTCGGTTTAACCAACGCTCCAGCCACCTTTTCTCGGTTAATGAACTCAATCTTCATGGAGTATTTGGATAAATTCGTCGTGGTTTACCTCGATGATATACTCATCTACTCCAAGAACGAGGAAGAACATGCCGAACATCTAAGGCTAGTGTTGCAGAAACTTCGAGAGCATCGCCTTTATGCCAAATTTTCTAAATGTGAATTCTGGTTGCCAGAAGTGACCTATCTGGGTCATGTAATATCTGGTAAAGGTATTGCTGTTAACCCTGAGCGAGTTCAAGCCGTCCTTAA
>NW_021184436.1:0-961 GCF_002162155.2 Triticum dicoccoides
ATTTTCAGTAAGATGGAACAAGATAGCAACTTGTTGGAAGTAACACATTTTGATGTGTGCAGTCGAATGAGTGCTGAGGCATGCAGTGAATATCATTATGTTCTTACTTCATAGATGATTCGAGTAAATGTTGAGTATATTTACTTGATGAAACACAAGTCTGAATTATTGAATGGTTCAAGTAATTTCAGAGTGAAGTAGCAGATCATTGTGACAAGAGGATAAAATGTCTATGATATGATCATAGAGATGAATATCTGAGTTACGAGTTTTGGCACACAATTAAGACATTGTGGAAATTGTTTCGCAATTAATACCGCCTGGAACACCATAATGTGATGGCGTGTCCGAACATCATAGTTGCACCCTATTGGATATGGTGCGTACCATGATGTCTCTTATCGAATTACCACTATCATTCATGGGTTAGGCATTAGAGACAACCACATTCACTTTAAATAGGGCACCACGTAATTCCGATGAGATGACACCGTATGAATTATGGTTTAGAGAGACCTAAGTTGTCGTTTCTTAAAAGTTTGGGGCTGCGACGCTTATATGAAAAAGTTTCAGGTTGATAAGCTCGAACCCAAAGCGGATAAAATGCATCTTCATAGGAAACCCAAAACAGTTGGGTATACCTCCTAATTCAGATCCGAAAGCAATATGGATTGTTTCTAGAATCGGGTCCTTTCTCGAGGAAAAGTTTCTCTCGAAAGAATTGAGTGGGAGGATGGTGGAGACTTGATGAGGTTATTGAACCGTCTCTTCAACTAGTGTGTGACAGGGCACAGGGAGTTGTTCCTGTGGCACCTACACCAATTGAAGTGGAAGCTTATGATATTGATCATGAAACTTCGGATCAAGTCACTCCCAAACCTCGTAGGATGACAATGATGCGTACTACTTCAGAGTGGTACGTAATCCTGTCTTGAAGGTCATGTTGCTAGACAACAATGAA
>NW_021184437.1:0-1335 GCF_002162155.2 Triticum dicoccoides
AACACTCATAGTTTTGGCCAATTCTGACGCGATTCGTGGACTATTACTCATCATTTAGGGGTCCCGAAGCGATTCCATAGTTGTTGAACCCTAAGGTCCGTTTACGTGTCGGTCATCAACACTCACTGTTTTGGCCTAATCTGGCCCGTTTCATGGACTATTACTCACCGTTTTGGGGCCCCAAAGTGATTTCCACGGTTGTTTGACCCCATGGTGTGCTTACGTGTCGATCATCAACAAGCGCATTTCGGGACGATTTTGGCCCATTTCTTGCATTATTACTTAGTTTTGGGGTCCCGGAGTGATTTCCACGGTTAACGAACCGCAGGGTGCATTTACGTGTGGGTCATCAACACTCACAGTTTGGCCGATTCTGGCCCGTTTCTTGGACTATTACTCTGTTTTCTAGTCCAAGCGTGATTTCCATGATTTACGAACCCCGTGGTGCGTTTACGTGTCGGTCAATGACACTCACAATTTTGGCCAATTTCTGGTCCGTTTTGTGTACTATTACTCACCATTTTGGCGTCCCAGAGCGATTTCCATTATTTACAATCCCCGGGGTGCATTTGCGTCTGTGTCGCCAACACTCACAGTTTTGGCCAATTCTTGCGCGATTCATGGACTATTACTCATCATTTAGGGGTCCCGAAGCGATTCCATAGTGGTTGAACCCTAAGGTCCGTTTACGTGTCGGTCATCAACACTCGCAGTTTTGGCCGATTCTGGCCCGTTTCATGGACTATTACTCACCGTTTTGGGGCCCCAAAGTGATTTCCACGGTTGTTTGACCCCATGGTGTGCTTATGTGTTGATCATCAACAAGCGCATTGTGGGACGATTTTGGCCCATTTCTTGCATTATTACTTAATTTTGCGGTCCCGGAGTGATTTCCACGATTGACGAACTCCGGGGTGCGTTTATGTGTCGGTCATAAACACTCACAATTTTGGCGAATTCTCGTCCGTTTCATGCACTATTACTCACCGTTTGGGAGTCCCAGAGAGATTTCCACGATTAACAATCCCCGGAGTGCGTTTGCGTGTCTGTCATCAACACTCACAGTTTTGGCCAATTCTGACGCGATTCGTGGGCTATTATTCAGCATTTAGGCTCCCGAAGCGATTTCCATAGTTGTTGAACCCCAAGGTGCGTTTAGGTGTCGGTCATCAACACTCACTGTTTTGGGGCCCCGTGGTGATTTCCACGATTAACGATCCCCGGGGTGCGTTTACATGTCGGTCATCAATACTAGTAGTTTTGGCCAATTCTGGCCCGTTTCGTGGACAATTACTCACTGTTTTGGGGCCCCGGAATGATTCCCATGATTAACGA
>NW_021184438.1:0-1097 GCF_002162155.2 Triticum dicoccoides
AGCAGAATCCGAGTCAAACTACAAGTCCAAAGGTGTTACATCACCTCCACTTGGGCCCATTGGCCTTGTACGACCTAGATTTAGTTTTAGGCTGCCTTGGGACGTCCTCCCACCTCCTTGGCCGCCACGCCTTGCTCCTATATAAGTAGATCCATCTAGTAGCTTTTCCTTGGGATTTGTTTAGTTAAAAGTTAGCCATTGCAACTTCGTGTACTTCGTTTGTGTCCAACGACCAGACCAAGACCGCTTACGGATCCCCACCATTATCAATACTTCATATATATTTGCAATATTCAGATTGCTTTTATCATATTCTTGCTCGTTCTTCGATTGCTTGCAGGAATAGACCTTCGTGGTCAGGTTGATCGTGCTCCGGCGTGGTCAATAACCTCAGGAGATTGGTTTAGCGATTGCTAAGGCGCAACGTCGTGCACGTTCGTAGTCGGATCGTCAAAGTCGGCTCCACCAAATCGATAGTTATCATCTCATCGAAAGATCGGGACACCCCCGCCTCTATCAGTTGGAGTAAAGGAGCATGTGTCAACTTATCTTTCAATACCGTGAATGCTTCTTCCTGTGCGGTACCCCAAAGAAAAGGCACATCTTTCTTTGTATGCTCATTGAGAGGTGCAGCAATGGTGCTGAAATCTCTCACAAAACGCCTATAGAATCCACCGAGGCCAAGAAAACTCCTCACTTGTGTGACCGTTTTGGGCTGCGGCCAACTCTCAATAGCTTCAATCTTGGCTTTATCAACTTCAATTCCCTGTGGAGTAACAACATAGCCAAGAAAAGATACTCGGTCGGTGCAAAAGGTGCACTTCCCAAGGTTACCAAACAAACGTGCATCACGTAGAGCAATAAAAACAGCACGTAAATGTTCCAAATGTTCTTCCAAAGATCTGCTATAAATCAATATGTCATCAAAGTAAACTACCACAAATCGTCCAATGAAAGCACGTAAAACTTCGTTCATTAATCTCATGAAAGTACTAGGTGCATTAGTTAACCCAAAAGGCATGACTAACCACTCATATAATCCAAACTTAGTTTTAAATGCTGTTTTCCATTCATCTCCCAATTTCATACGAATTTGA
>NW_021184439.1:0-957 GCF_002162155.2 Triticum dicoccoides
CAGGTTCGGGCCCTCTTGATGGAGGTAAAACCCTACGTCCTGCTTGATTGATATTAATGATGTGGGTATTACAAGAGTAGATCTACCACGAGATCAAGGAGGCTAAACTCTAGAAGCTAGCCTATGGTATGATTGTTGTTGTATATGTCTATCGACTAGCCTGGCCCCCTGTTTATATAATGCACCAGAGGCCTAGGATAACAAGAGTCCTAGCCGAATACGCCGGTGGGGGAGGAGTCCTTGTCTTGATCGCCAAGTCTTGTTGATTCTTCCTTGTATGCGGCAGCTGTCCGGACTGGCCCATGAGTATACGGCCATGGGGGTCCTCGGCCCAATCCAACTGATCGGGAGACGACGTGGTGAGTACCCCCTAGTCCAGGACACCGTCAGTAGCCCCCTGAACCGGTCTTCAAGTTAGGGACGCTCCTCGATTCTTCCGAACTGTTCTTCATCTTCGGTTGCCGGTCTTGAAAACTGGTTCAACAAATCTTCTCATCTTCGATCTTGAGGATCGCCGAAATGCATTCGACGATTTTATACGTCGGGTATCCGAGGAGCCCCTTTAAGTTTCCGGCCTTTATCAATGCCTTGTTATTTTTATGCCACACCTCGGGCTTGAATTTGTTCCCGGGCGGCAACGTCATCTTGTGTCCGAGCTCCAACGCCGGACTGCATTCGAGGTATCTTTTGCAGCCGAGCACCAATGCCGGACTGCTTCCTAGCTCTAACGCCGGACTATGTATCTGAGCTCCAACGCCGGACTGTATCCGAGGTGTCGTAGATCACCTTGGTTCAAAGAAGTTTGAAGGAGTTTAGCCGAGCTTAATGTCGGAAATGTCCTCTATGGAGCCAGCCACTAGCGCCCGAGCTTTATGCCGGACTGCTTCCGAGGTGGTTAAGCACCTCGGTCATGGGCTGATTTTTGGTCAATGTTTTTTATTGATGCAATTTATTCTC
>NW_021184440.1:0-3122 GCF_002162155.2 Triticum dicoccoides
TGTCGGTGTCAAAACCGGTGGATGTCGGGTAGGGGGTCCCGAACTGTGCGTCTAAGGCGGATGGTAACAGGAGGCAGGGGACACGATGTTTTACCCAGGTTCGGGCCCTCTTGATGGAGGTAAAACCCTACGTCCTGCTTGATTAATCTTGATAATATGAGTAGTACAAGAGTTGATCTACCACGAGATCGGAGAGGCTAAACCCTAGAAGCTAGCCTATGGTATGATTGTATGTTGTCCTACGGACTAAAACCCTCCGGTTTATATAGACATCGGAGGGGGTTAGGGTTACACAAGGTCGGTTACAAAGGAGGAGATACACATATCTGTATTGCCTAGCTTGCCTTCCACGCCAAGTAGAGTCCCATCCGGACACGGGACGAAGTCTTCAATCCTGTATCTTCATAGTCCAACAGTCCGGCCAAAGGATATAGTCCGGCTGTCTGGAGACCCCCTAATCCAGGACTCCCTCAGTGATCCTTGAGGAATTTGACATTTTCAATGCCAATGGCATGCTTCTTCTTCGCGAGCATGTGCAGATTCCTCATGCCAGCATGACCAAGTCGTCGATGCCATAGCCAGCCTTCTGAAGTTTTTGCAAGTAGACATGTAGCAGGTTGTGGTCCTGTAGAGAAATCAACAATATACAAATCTCCTCTCCTAAAGCCTTCGAAGACTTTGGAATTGTCAGCTTCCATGATCACAACACAACAATACTTGCCAAAGACAACAACCATATCAAGATCACAAAGCATTGAGACAAACACGAGGTTGAACCCTAAGGACTCGACAAGCATGACTTTGTCCATGTGTTGATCCATTGAGATTGCAACCTTACCTAGACCCATTACCTTGCTTTTGCCCTTGCCAGCGTAGGTGATATGCTTCAGGTGTGATGGAGATAAAGCAGAGTCCATCAATAAGCTCCTGTCACCAGTCATGTGATTTGTACATCCACTATCGAGGACCCACTCAGTGGCTTTGGGTTGATCATCCTGCAGATGAATTAGTCCAACTTACGAACTCATATACTTCATTCGTGAAGAATATGGTATCAATTTCATCAGACAATAGAACAGATAAAGCAGTATGAGGACGTGAGAAATGAAAATTCATTTCTTCATGAATAGCTTGCGTCCTTTCAAGCATATTGAGGTCTCCAGCAAATTTATCAGACGTTTAAGTTCGTCTGGAGACCTGACCCTGCATAAGAGATTAGTTCTTTTTCTTCACCACCCACATCTGAAGGGGTGGCAAAGAGTTCATCATTCTGCGAGCTCCATAAGAGAAAGGTGGCATAGATGCCAATCCACTTCGTTTCACATAAGAGGGGCTAGGGTAAGCGTAAGAGTAAGCACAAAAATTCTTCGAGGACTTATGAACATGATGATTTGAAGAATAATGCACATATCCATAATCCTTAGATCTTCCCTGCGAAACAGACGGGTTAGCACGATGATGCTCATATGAGGACTTTCATCCATGTGAGGAGTTTGGTCCGTATGAGGACTTGGATCCATATGAAGAATTTGGTCCATATGAAGAATTTGATCTGGGGTTCCTATTCTTCACAGGTGGTGTCATGATGACATTCACCTGAAGATTTTCAAGGCACCTTTTGGGAACCCAGATTTTCTTCATAGGAGAACCGTTCCTGCAGTTAGTGCCAACATATCTAGCAAATACTTCACCGTTCTGATTTTTGAACAGTTTATAGTTAGAGTCAATTGACTCATCAGAAGAATATGAAGATTCACATGTAAAGCCAGATAAAGTAGATGGATCCACTGAAGGTCCCTTTGCGGCAACCCATGAGGTTTTGGGATACTGCTCAGGTTTTTAGTAGGTTTCATCAGCATTGAGTTTCCTCTCAAAGGCAATACCCTCTTTCCTAGGGTTCCTGTTGAGGATCTGCTTTTTAAGCACATCACAAAGAGCTTGATGACCTTTGAGGCTTTTGTACATGCCTGTCATATACAATTCCTTCGGCCCTGCATCATTAGTGATACTAGCAATGTCCCCAGATGAGGAATTAGTGATAGCAGAGGCTGTTGAAGAATTTGCAGCAATGGAAGTATTTGAGCATCCAGGTGAAGAATTAGCAGTTTCACGTTTAATGCACTTCAAACATGGAGGAACAAGTTCATCCTGAGTAGCGCTGATCTGTTGAGCAAGTAATGAATCACACTCCTTCTGTCGGGGATATACCCCGTGGTATGACCCGGCCGGATATATGACCCGGCCTGACTTGGCGTTTCATTGACAACCCGCCAGAAGATTGGCGATTCATGTATCCGGCGGTTCACTGGCGTGACGACTCATGAGCCTGGCGACTTAATAATGGCCCCGACGGTGGGTCAGGCGGACAACAAGGGCCCAAGGCCTAGTAGGCCGGTTCATGTTATGGTGGGCCGGCTTAAGACGGAAGGCATGAGGAATATTTCCTTTACAAGGAAACAAGACCCGTACTTGTGTCCGACTTGTAATAGAGAATAAGTTAGTTCTAATCTTACTAGGACTGTACATGTAAGCCGCCTCTCCAAACTTATATAAGGAGGGGCAGTGCTCCCCAAAGAGGGACAAGCAAGAAGAAACAATCTCTAAGGCTAGACACAGAAAGAGCCGGTTTTCCGGTGACCCCCTCATGATCATAATGAGACCTAGCCACAAACAACATATAGGGTTATTACCAGATGATGTTTCCCGGGGCCCGAAGCTGTCTAAATTCTTATCTTGTGTGTTGATCTGCCGCGCGTCTCTCGATTCCGACCAACCCCTTCAAGCTACCACATAGATGCGGTGGCCTCGCGACTAAGTCCTCACACTAGGACATCTGCCGTGACAATTCCACGACAGTTGGCGCCCACCGTGGGGCTTGCGCACGGTGGTGTTGAGTTCTTGGAGGGATCTTTTTTAGGGTTCGAGAAGTTTGCAAATTTCCGCATAAAGAAAGCCGGTTTGAGTAGCGCGAGCAAGGTTGAGGCGAGAGTTCGGGTTATGCGTCTGTATGCCGCCGTAAGTCGCCAAGATAATGGAAGTTTTCATTGCAGATTCGACCCAAAAGCCGCTACTCGTATCTAGGACAGAGGCTGAGGCATCTATCCAAGTCGTCGAATCCAAGA
>NW_021184441.1:0-1043 GCF_002162155.2 Triticum dicoccoides
GGATCAAGGGGCCGTGCCCCGGCGCGAGACAATGGCTATGAAGCCCGGCGCGACGACCGTTACTATGTTCGGGATCTGAACCGAACTCAGATGTCAGCCGATCTCCGCCGCGACATTGCACGATATAGCAGGGCTGCACACCCCCTATGCTTCACCGATGAGGTCATGGAAGATCAGTTTCCGGAAGGGTTTAAACCCGTAAACATCGAACCGTATGATGGAACGATGGATCCGGCCATCTGGATTGAGGATTTTCTTCTCCACATTCACATGGCTCGAGGAGATGATCTCCATGCCATTAAATATCTCCCTCTAAAGCTGAAAGGACCAGCACGACACTGGCTAAACAGCCTCCCAGAAAACTCCATTGGAACCTGGGAAGACTTGGAGGATGCTTTTAGGGCTAACTTTCAGGGCACTTATGTCCGGCCATCGGATGCTGACGAGTTGAGTCACATAATTCAACAGCCTGGCGAATCAGCTCGCAAGATTTGGAATCGGTTCTTAACTAAAAAGAACCAGATTATAGACTGTCTGGACGCCAAAGCCTTAGCGGCCTTTAAGCACAGCGTTCGCGACAAATGGCTCACCTGAAATCTTGGGCAGGAAAAGCCGAAGACCATGCCAGCCTTAATGGCACTCATGACCCGCTTCAGTGTGGGCGAAGACAGCTGGTTGGCTCGTACAAGCAACAACTCAGGTGACCCCGACACCTTCGAGGTGCAGGACGGCAATGGTAAACCCCGCCGCAATAAAAACAATTGTCGGAATAACAACAACGACGACGAAGACGATATGGCAGTCAATGCCGGATTCAGCGGTCCTAAGTCCGGTCAACGGAAGAAACCTTTCAAAGGCAACAAAGACGGACCATCCAGCTTAGATAAAATTCTTGAGAGACCCTGTCAGATTCATGGCACACCTGATAAGCCTGCAAGGAACTGTTGGGTTTTCAAACAGGTCGGTAAGTTAAATACCGAACATAAGGGAAAAGGGCCCCCAAGCGAAGACGATGATGAGCCCCATCAGCCAAACACCGGGGG
>NW_021184442.1:0-1552 GCF_002162155.2 Triticum dicoccoides
TTCAACCTTGATGAATTGCTATTCTGGGATGAATTTGGTGAGTCGGACTATGGTTGATGCTTTGAACCTGCCGTTGATTGAACATCTAGAACCATATGAGCTTTGGTGGAAGGACAAGTTTGTCAAGATTATACATCGCGTCGAGGTACAGTTCAGTTTATGCGGATATGGTGATCTGGTCTTGTGTGATGTTCTTCCTATGCACATGCATACATGTTCGATAATGCTAGGAAAACCATGGACGGATAAAAGACAATTAACATATCATTCAGTGGGAGAATTTTCTTTTGCTCATGGAGGACAGTATGTACCGCTTGACTCATACACATTTGATCAGTATAGGGCGGATCGTCAGAAGCGAGATATTGCTCATGCCGCATCAGAAGTAGAAAAGAAGAGGGTCAAAGCTATCGAAAATTTTACGGTGGTCGTTCAGTCTGCAAATAAAAATATTGTTGAAGAAATTGACTCGAAACCGAGGACGGTTTCGATTCAAGGGGGAGATGATGATACGACCCTTCGTAATAAAAACAGTAAGGTCATCGATGTTTCATCTGAAGCCGGTGTTGTCCGAAAGTACAATGCATCTACACTGGAGTATCTACGGCCAAGTAATGAAGATGAGCATACACTAGCTAATACCTGCATGCACGTCGATGCATCGGACAGAATTAATATAGGCCGAAAGAAGAAACAAGTCCAAGCTCAGAACCAGATAAGATTTATTTCAGAATTTGACATGCGTACAATGGTGCAAGAAATAAAGAGAGAAAAATATGAGATAAAAGCCAGCATAGAATGCTATTCTGTTTTAATTGTAGGAGGCAAAATCCATTCGGTGCATGCAACCAAGAATTATGGCTATTTAATCGGAGATATGGAAGGAGTTAGACGAAGAATCAAGGTACTAGGATTTATGTTCTTGTTTCAGCCGCACAAATATCACGCAAGTGCAAACGTGCCATGGAGCGTGTGGAGTCTGCTATGTTTGAAGGAAGTCGGATGGGGTCCACCAGAACAATTAAAGGAAATAATGGCGCACCAAATTATAGTCCAAGCATATTTAAAATTAGATATTCCTTGTAACAGATTGCATGCTAAAAATAAGGCATGTAACCTTGTGGGTCTCGGGAGAAGTTTCAGGTTCGGTTTAGAGTTTCCTTTTATCTTTTTTTGTGCGTGTGTGCAGCCTATAAAGGCCAAAGGTGCGACCATGTAAAACTGAGGTTATATTTTGATATGAAATAGACAGATGTGTTTTCAGGGGTAGACACCCGTATCAAGTTTTTGAGGTAGCTTTAGAAAACCTCTTTATTGCGATTTTTGTGAGGAAATTGTTTTGCGCGTGAGGTGCCGTCGTCCAGATTGTTTCTCTCGTGCTGAGCCGCAAGGTTCAAACCCTCTACTTCGTGTGCATCGCGTGCGCGGGCGAGAGGTTACTGTTACTGAAGGTGGAGTACCGTGAAAGGTCGGGCCACAACAACGGATCGGATCTCACAACGAGGTTCGGTTCTCATCAGGTGGTATTCAGAGCAAGGTTATTCACGGTACA
>NW_021184443.1:0-1043 GCF_002162155.2 Triticum dicoccoides
GGATCAAGGGGCCGTGCCCCGGCGCGAGACAATGGCTATGAAGCCCGGCGCGACGACCGTTACTATGTTCGGGATCTGAACCGAACTCAGATGTCAGCCGATCTCCGCCGCGACATTGCACGATATAGCAGGGCTGCACACCCCCTATGCTTCACCGATGAGGTCATGGAAGATCAGTTTCCGGAAGGGTTTAAACCCGTAAACATCGAACCGTATGATGGAACGATGGATCCGGCCATCTGGATTGAGGATTTTCTTCTCCACATTCACATGGCTCGAGGAGATGATCTCCATGCCATTAAATATCTCCCTCTAAAGCTGAAAGGACCAGCACGACACTGGCTAAACAGCCTCCCAGAAAACTCCATTGGAACCTGGGAAGACTTGGAGGATGCTTTTAGGGCTAACTTTCAGGGCACTTATGTCCGGCCACCGGATGCTGACGACTTGAGTCACATAATTCAACAGCCTGGCGAATCAGCTCGCAAGATTTGGAATCGGTTCTTAACTAAAAAGAACCAGATTATAGACTGTCTGGACGCCAAAGCCTTAGCGGCCTTTAAGCACAGCGTTCGCGACAAATGGCTCACCTGAAATCTTGGGCAGGAAAAGCCGAAGACCATGCCAGCCTTAATGGCACTCATGACCCGCTTCAGTGTGGGCGAAGACAGCTGGTTGGCTCGTACAAGCAACAACTCAGGTGACCCCGACACCTTCGAGGTGCAGGACGGCAATGGTAAACCCCGCCGCAATAAAAACAATTGTCGGAATAACAACAACGACGACGAAGACGATATGGCAGTCAATGCCGGATTCAGCGGTCCTAAGTCCGGTCAACGGAAGAAACCTTTCAAAGGCAACAAAGACGGACCATCCAGCTTAGATAAAATTCTTGAGAGACCCTGTCAGATTCATGGCACACCTGATAAGCCTGCAAGGAACTGTTGGGTTTTCAAACAGGTCGGTAAGTTAAATACCGAACATAAGGGAAAAGGGCCCCCAAGCGAAGACGATGATGAGCCCCATCAGCCAAACACCGGGGG
>NW_021184444.1:0-1416 GCF_002162155.2 Triticum dicoccoides
GAAACAACTCTTCCTTCCTGCATAAGCACTGCTCCAAGTCCTCGACGTGAAGCGTCGCAATACACCTCATAATCCTTAGTCTGATCTGGCAATATCAAAACTGGTGAGGTAACCAATCTTTTCTTCAACTCCTGGAAACTTGCCTCACAGTCCTCAGTCCATATGAATTTGTTATCCTTTTTCAACAATTCAGTCATAGGCTTAGCAATCCTTGAGAAATTCTCAATGAATCTTCGGTAGTATCCTGCGAGTCCAAGAAAACTCCGAATCTCTCCAACTGTCGTTGGTGCTTCCCAATTAGTTACGGTCTCAACCTTTGTGGGGTCAACTGCTATTCCTTCTCCGGATATAACATGTCCGAGAAATCCAACTTCCTTTAGCCAAAACTCACATTTGCTGAATTTGGCATATAACTGATGTTCCCTTAATTTCTCCAAAACCAAACGCAAATGTTCCTTATGCTCCTCTTCATTCTTTGAATAAAATAGGATGTCATCAATGAACACTACGACGAACTTATCCAAAAACTCCATAAACACTTTGTTCATCAGGTTCATAAAATAGGCAGGTGCGTTAGTCAATCCAAATGACATAACGGTATACTCGTACAGTCCATATCTCGTGGTAAATGCAGTCTTGGGTATGTCTTGCTCCCGAATCTTCAACTGATGGTACCCCGATCGCAAGTCGATCTTGGAAAACACTTTGGCTCCTTGCAAACGATCAAACAGATCATTTATCATTGGTAGTGGGTACTTGTTCTTGATTGTTACCGCATTCAATTCACGATAATCAACAACCATTCTCAAAGATCCATCCTTCTTCTCCACTAACAAAACGGGTGATCCCCAAGGTGAAGAGCTTGGGCGTATATAACCTTTATCCAATAGCTCCTTAATCTGCTTCTTGATTTCTGCCAAATCTTGTGCTGGCATCCTGTATGGTCGTTTCGATTTCGGGCCTGTTCCTGGCAATAGTTCAAATCAAAACTCAATGTCTCTATCCGGTGGCATGCCTGGCAACTCTTCCGGAAATACATCAGGAAAATCCTTCACCACTGGTACTTCTTCCTGCACCACTCCTGATAAGCAATTCACTTGTGTCCTGTTTGGCACATGCCGGGATACATACTTGATCCTTCTTCCTTCTGGTGTGGTAAGCAAAATTGTCTTACTGGCGCAATCGATGTTTCCTCCATACATCGACAGCCAATCCATACCAAGAATCACATCCAGACCTTGGGATTCCAGAATAATTAAATCCGTTGGGAATACATGCCTTCCTATACTCAATGGTACTTGAAAACATCCTTGTCTGGCCATGTATTCTGCTCCTGGCGAGCTTACTAGCATAGGTGTTTTAAGAATCCTAGTGGGCAGGCTATGCTTTTCCACAAATCCCCTTGATATGTATGAA
>NW_021184445.1:0-2140 GCF_002162155.2 Triticum dicoccoides
ATAATCATAGTATGCGGCAATTGCTAACATGATTCGGACGGACTTCAGCTTCGCTACGGGAGAGAAAGTCTCGTCGTAGTCAATCCCTTGAACTTGTCGATAACCCTTAGCGACAAGTCGAGCCTTATAGATTGTAACATTACCATCCGCGTCCGTCTTCTTCTTAAAAATCCATTTGTTTTCTATCGCTCGCCGATCATCGGGCAAGTCTGTCAAAGTCCATACTTTGTTTTCATACATGGATTCTATCTCGGATTTCATGGCTTCAAGCCATTTGTTGGAATCCGGGCCCGCCATCGCTTCTTCATAGTTCGAAGGTTCATTGTTGTCTAACAACATGATTTCCAGGACAGGGTTGCCGTACCACTCTGGTGCGGAACGTGTCCTTGTGGACCTACGAAGTTCAGCAGTAACTTGATCCGAAGTACCTTGATCATCATCATTGTTTTCCTCTTCAGTTGGTGTGAGCATCACAGGAACGGTTTCCTGCGCTGCGCCACTTTCCCGCTCAAGAGGTAGTACTTCATCGAGTTCTACTTTCCTCCCACTTACTTCTTTCGAGAGAAACTCTTTTTCCAGAAAGCATCCGTTCTTGGCAACAAAGATCTTGCCTCCGGATCTTAAGTAGAAGGTATACCCGACAGTTTCCTTAGGGTATCCTATGAATACGCATTTTTCCGACTTGGGTTCGAGCTTTTCAGGTTGAAGTTTCTTGACATAAGCATCGCATCCCCAAACTTTTAGAAACGACAGCTTAGGTTTCTTTCCAAACCATAATTCATACGGTGTCGTCTCAACGGATTTAGACGGTGCCCTATTTAAAGTGAATGTAGCTGTCTCTAGAGCGTATCCCCAAAATGATAGCGGTAAATCGGTAAGAGACATCATAGACCGCACCATATCCAATAGGGTGCGATTACGATGTTCGGACACACCGTTTCGCTGAGGTGTTCCAGGCGGCGTGAGCTGTGAAACGATTCCACATTTCCTTAAGTGTGTACCAAATTCATGACTTAAGTATTCTCCTCCAGGATCTGATCGTAAGAATTTTATCTTTCGGTCACGTTGATTCTCTACCTCATTCTGAAATTCCTTGAACTTTTCAAAGGTCTCAGACTTGTGTTTCATTAAGTAGACATACCCAGATCTACTCAAGTCATCTGTGAGAGTGAGAACATAACGATATCCTCCGCGAGCCTCAACGCTCATTGGACCGCACACATCAGTATGTATGATTTCCAACAAGTTGGTTGCTCGCTCCATTGTTCCGGAGAACGGAGTCTTGGTCATTTTGCCCAAGAGGCATGGTTCGCACGTGTCAAACGATTCATAATCAGGAGACTCTAAAAGTCCATCGGCATGGAGCTTCTTCATGCGCTTGACACCAATGTGACCAAGGCGGCAGTGCCACAAGTATGTGGGACTATCGTTATCAATTTCAAATCTTTTGGCATCTACACTATGAACATGTGTAATATTACGCTCGAGATTCATTAAGAATAAACCATTGACCATCGGAGCATGACCATAAAACATATCTCTCATATAAATCGAACAACCATTATTCTCAGACTTAAATGAGTAGCCATCTCGTATTAAACGAGATCCAGATACAATGTTCATGCTCAAACTTGGCACTAAATAACAATTATTAAGGTTCAAAACTAATCCCGTAGGTAAATGTAGAGGCAGCGTGCCGACGTCGATCACATCGACTCTGGAACCATTCCCGACGCGCATCGTCACCTCGTCCTTCGCCAGTCTCCGTTTATTCCGCAGCTCCTGCTGTGAGTTACAAATATGAGCAACGGCACCGGTATCAAATACCCAGGAGTTACTACGAGTACTGGTAAGGTACACATCAATCACATGTATATCAAATATACCTTTGGTGTTGCCGGCCTTCTTATCCGCTAAGTATTTGGGGCAGTTCCGCTTCCAGTGACCCTTCCCCTTGCAATAAAAGCACTCAGTCTCAGGCTTGGGTCCATTCTTTGACTTCTTCCCGGTAACTGGCTTACCAGGCGCGGCAACATCTTTGCCGTCCTTCTTGAAGTTCTTCTTACCCTTGCCCTTCTTGAACTTAGTGGTCTTATTGACCATCAACACTTGATGTTCTTTCTTGATTTCAGCCTCTGCT
>NW_021184446.1:0-978 GCF_002162155.2 Triticum dicoccoides
CTTGGACCAACAGACGGTGGCCTGCGGGGACCGCGAGGTGGGGTGATGCCTCCTACATCACGCCAACCCATCACGTCTGGCAGAGCAGATCTCACAGGATAGAGATCGCGCATATCTGAATATCCAGCTTGCACCGCCGGTGCGAACCGAGTCAAAGTGGCCCAGTGGTCAGCACGGGTATTGAAGAGCTCTAACCTTAAGGCCCGATTTTCACGGTCCTTATCCTCGAGCATCTCAGCAGTGGTGCGAGTCCGTGAATCCTCCTGAGTGGGGTCAGCATAAATAGCCTGGAGATACCCTTGTGCTCCCGGAAGTGATCCTGGCATATACCGGAAATCAGAGTCCCGAAATAGACCAGATCTGACTCGCATGATGGTCATCATAGAGTAGGCGGCGTCCTGCACAGCCATCTCAATAGTACCCCCTAGTCCATTGGAGCAGTGAAGGGGCTCGGTGGATCCAGGATAAGATGGAAATATCCGGACAGTGCAGAGATACTGGCTTTGGTTGAAGTCCCGAAATTGCTCTTCGACCGTGTACTCAGGATACCAGCGGTATCCAGCCTCAGTCATTACCCTGACCAACTTGGCAGTATGGCCGGGTACATCTAGGCATCGAGTCAGGCGAACCACTTGATTGAGGTCGCGAGTGGCCATCTGAAAGCACAATCATAATGCAAAGGCATTAGAATTTCTAGCAAAAATTCGGCAGCATAACAGCTGTAAATGCTCAAGAAGGATTTTGAGACATTTGACAAAGGATTACATACACACTCATCATCATCATACCAAGTTCTGAGACCATCCTAGCAACATAATGTGCTAATAGAACTGAACTAGGCTTGTAACCATCAAACCTATAAGGTACTACTGATTAGTAACACGTGATCCTGATAGAGAGAATAGATCCTAATTCCTTAACCCCCGGTGGAAGAATAGACTGACTCAGATCAGAATGTCATTAGATAAAGGAGTAAAA
>NW_021184447.1:0-1112 GCF_002162155.2 Triticum dicoccoides
TGTGGATGTGGTCTTGTGGTGAGAGAAAGCTTCTCCACCATCTCCATGCTAGCCAAGTTGTTGCAGCTCCCTCCGTCTATTATGACGCGCACAGAACGTTCCTTCACAACTCCCTTGGTATGGAACAAATTGTGCCTCTGATTTTGCTCAGCTTGTGTGACCTGCACACTCAAAACACGTTGAGCAACTAAACATTCATACCTGTCAGCGTCTTCAGGAGCCATGTATTGCGTCTCATGATCAGAATCATCTCCACCATGTTCTTCACGTGTAATAAGAGCCAACGTCTCCTCATCATAGTCACTAGCGGACTCATATCCACCATCCGCGGTAGCAATCATCACACGCGGAGATTTGCATTCCCTCGCATAATGACCTCCTCCCTTACAACGACGACAAATAATATCACTTGTGTGCCCTGTTGATGCCATGGAAGAAGAAGAACGCTGTGCAGGACCCGCAGGTGCGCTCTTGGAAGATAATGGTGGTTGTGCCTGTTTTCTTGTATCACGGCTGGAGGTGGCACTGGATGGAGGTGCTGGTGCAGTTGAAGTAGAAGATGCACGTGGTGTCCATGATGAAGGTCGGCCTGCAGAAAAGTTAGTTCGCCCCAATGCTTGTCGATCCTGCACTTCACGTTCAGCTTTACAAGCAAGATGGAATAAACGAGTGATATTAGTTGATAGAGGCAAAGGTGTCCCGTCTTTCGATGAGATGGTGGATTTCGCTTTGGTGGAAGTCGACTTTGACGATCCGACTACGAACGTGCGAGGACGTCGCGCCTTAGCAATCGCTAAACCAACTCCGAGAGGTTATTGACCACGCCGGAGCACGATCAACCTGACCACGAGGGTCTGTTTCCTGCGAGCAAACGAAGAACAAGCAAGAAACTGAGATTGCAATCTGGATATTGCGAATATAAGATGAAAGCTTTATTGATCAAGGTGGGGTTCTGTGACGCCTTTGTCTGGTCGTTGAACACAAACGAAGTACGCGAAGTTGCAGCTATGGCGAACTTTTAATCTAAACAAAACCCAAAGTCTAAACGATGCCCTAAGGGCTGTATATATGGAGGAAGAGGGGGGAATTTCGTGGCCCTTGGTGGAGGGGTC
>NW_021184448.1:0-1959 GCF_002162155.2 Triticum dicoccoides
CCCCTCTTCCTCTCGAGCTCATCACACATTTTGCCCAAAATTTGTCAAGATTTGAAGGCCCCCATCCATTCAAATGATCACAAAGGTTAGCAACTTTGTCCTTTCATCTCTCATTGCTAGATTAGCTCTTGCAATGCTTTATATAGTTATTAATTTGTGAGTTTAGTAATTTGGAGGAAATATATATATGTGCTAGTATTTGATTTATATGCAATTTGAGGTTAAAATAACACTTAGTTTGCATATGTAGGTGTGGTTTACTTAGTGCCTTCTAAATCTCCGTCGTAACCACCGTCGATCGCCCGCACCGTCCCGTCGCCGGCACCACCTTGTGGTGAGCCTCTTGTTCATGAAATTTTATATAAAAAATTGATGTTTGTGTGATTTGGATATATAGTTACTCGTATAATAATTATCTTACCCGTACGTTATTTGTTATACATAGTGCCATGGTTTTGATATCCGTCCCCGTCGGCCCTCGTCCTTGTTATGATTCGGATGTGGTATATTCTCTTTTAAAATTATTTGTTGCATTTCGTGTTTATGACAAATTATGCCCATCAAGTTGACATAGATATTTTTATCTAGGAGGTATGTGAACCGAAAATTCCAACCGACCCTATTGTCGAGAGGTTAAATTTAGTTGAAAGAGAAAACGAGTACTTGAAAGAAAAATTGAAAAGAATTGAGGGGGAGAAGATGGAATTGGAGTTGCATGTTGCCGATGTCGTCGATGATCACAAGATCAAGAAGGAGAAAATGCGCTTGAAGATTGGAAAGATTAGAAAATATGCCATCGATAGTGAGGCTTGGTATCATTATGCTGTTGGATCAATTGTTACCTTAGTTGCAATCTTGATCGCATTTGTTGTTGCATTTAAATGCTTTAGCTAGAGAGTTATTTGTTTGTTGCATTTAAGTGTTGTATGAACTTTATGTATGAACTTGTATTAATTTGGTCTATTCGGTGTTGTGTAATGAAGATGAGCCGGCAATGGATGTATGATGACCGATGCTCTCCCCAGTTCGTTGAGGGCGTGCATACTTTTCTGCTTGCGGCTGAGGCAAACAAGCGGGCGGATGGTTTTATGCCTTGTCCATGTGATGGCTGTAAGAATGGTTACAATTACTCTATGTCAAGAACCATTCACGTCCACCTGTTTGAGTCCGGTTTCATGCCCCACTATAATGTTTGGACCAAGCACGGAGAAAGAGGGGTTATGATGAAAGACAATGAAGAAGAAGAGGACGACGACAGCTATCCTGGCCATGGGTTCCCTGAATACGATGATACAACAATGGGGGAAGAAGCTGAGCCGGTAATGCGGGAAGAAGCTGAGCCGGCAATGCGGGAAGAAGCTGAAGAAGAGGCATCAGATGAGCCCGTTGATGATCTAGGTCGGGCCATTGCCGATGCAAAGAGAAACTGCGCAAGTGATTTGGAGAAGAAGAAGTTGCAGCGCATGTTAGAGGATCACAAAAAATTGTTGTACCCGAATTGTGTAGGTGACAAGAAAAAACTGGGCACCACACTGGAATTGCTGCAATGGAAGGCAAAGAATGGTGTATCTGACAAGGGATTTGGAAAGTTGCTGGTAATGATAAAGGATATGCTTCCAAAGGACAACGAATTGCCCGAGAGTACGTACGAAGCAAAGAAGGTTGTCTGCCCTCTAGGGTTAGAGGTGCAGAAGATACATGCATGCCCTAATGATTGCATCCTCTACCGCGGTGAGTACGAGGATTTGAACGCTTGCCCGGTATGTGGTGCATTGCGCTATAAGATCAGCCGCGATGAGCATGGTGATGTCGAGGGCGAGCGCCCCAGGAAGAAGATTCCTGCCAAGGTGATGTGGTATTCTCCTATAATACCACGGTTGAAACGTTTGTTCCAAAACAAAGAGCATGCCAAGGCGATGCGATGGCACAGAGAAGACCGTAAGAAAGACGGAAAGTTGA
>NW_021184449.1:0-6111 GCF_002162155.2 Triticum dicoccoides
ATATATATATCCTGCAAAGTTTTCTTTCCAGTGTTAATAAATACATGACATCAGACATCATTGGCCATAGGCTATAACACACAGTGTGTTATGTAATCAATGCCCAGATTTCTAGAATTGCAGAATAATATTTCGAAAACTCAATTGTTAGTTAATGCATAGTGATGGGGTGCTTTTGATGTGTGCACCTATGCATCTTTTGAGATCGGTTAAGAAGCAAAACTTGTACGCCATGCATTATTAACGGTTTGCCGGCACTGCCGACACTTACACTTATATATGAAGAATGATATGAGAAGCTACAGTGATCATGCTAGCTGTCTTCATTGGCGTACATGGTTGATCGGTCGGTAAGTCCAATGGTTTTTGTGCTCGCATCGTCGGATGTTGCCTTCAAGGCTTCAACGGCATGCATAGCAGCTTGATCGATCAGCTGACCAATCAGTCCAATGGTGTGTTGTGTGTACGTGAATGGCAGGATGATTGATTACCCTTTGACACACATGATATGAGTAAATTCAGAGCCATGGAGGGCATGCATCTGCAAGTTGCTGAGTAGTCGCCAGGGAAGCTACATCGATTGAAGGTTGCCGAGGATACGTGTCACGGCCTCTCCAACCTTAAGATCCCAACGCGAGAGATCAGCATGAGGAAATTAGATTACGGTTAGAGGGCTAGGATTGAGATCCATAGGATCTGGGGGAATCGAGAATCTACCACAGGCCCAAGTTGCGGATGCCGTTCCGGCGGGCATGTGCCGTCCAGCATGCCTTATCTTCCCTCCTCCTTCCCGCTGCCTTCCTCAAGTGGCGCCCATATCACGAGACTATGAGGACGTATGGAGCAAGGGCATGGCGGCAGAGATGACGTTAGGTCATCATACATGCGTTCCTTTGTTGAGCACCAGATGTGTGCTTCTATTCCTGCGTATCTTTAGGGTAAATTCCTGTGGAGTTAGAGATTGGGTTGGCCTCTTTTTCTGCGCTTCTACCTTTTGGTCATTGAACGACTTGGTATGGGCTAATGGAGATCTCGTGCAAGTAAATTAATGGAACCGGTACCAAACCTTAACTTAACAATGGGCTCATAAGGTTATGCCTGCCTACTGGGCCAGGGTACAGCACGCCCATAACCTTCCCTAAATGGAGGCAGCGACCAGAGGCACGACAATGAAACGCATTAAGGCCGTCCCATACCGGCAAATGTGGTTGCACTGGGAAAGACTCGTTTCAGCGGCACCATGACCTGGTCAACAACATATTCAAGTTGAGTTACTTATCAGGTTCAACTTAATGTGAAAATAACCGGTGTCATAATGCCATGCTATGCATCACTTAACACATGCATCACGTAACCATGCAAATAACTGAATCAACCACGCTCCCACAGAGCCATCATCAACTCATGCTACTTCTCTGGTTAAGATCACACCTCACTTAAACCAGAATCATTTCTAGCAATCTCCTCATTTTTCATCATGCAAAGATAATAATTAAACTAATTATTAAACTCCATGATCATATCCTTAATTCATTACTTGTAACTAAGTTCTTCTTAGCTTATCATCAAGATTTACTTCAAACTTTCTGTAACTCAAGAATTTTAACATGAAAAGCATCTAACAGAATTTAATCATTATATAACTGCTTTTAAATGCATAAATATTCATAAGTTCAAGTAGGAAAATCACAAATATTGAAGTGGCACTATGAAAATGTTGCTGTGGCTTGCCTTAGTGCTGATGAGGTTCACAAAGCTCCTGGTGATCCTCAAGACAAGCTGGCTCTTCTGAAAATAATCAAAACCACAAAAAGAAAACATCAAGAAACCTTCTGAAAATTACCAGAAAATCTAGACAGCAAGGAAAAATCCCATCTTTTGGGTGCTGTTAGATTTTTGTTCAAAGAACACAATGCAAAAAGAATCAATGCATTTGGACTTATAGATAAAAAGTTGTGTCTGTTTGAAGGTTCCTGTATTTTAAATGAACTAGAAAAGTGGCCCGCTCGATGTGCGGGCTAGAAATTTTAAATTTCAATAATAAGAACTTATTATCTGATTTGTGTAAAGAAAAATTTGAACTATATATGATGGTGTTTACAATATAAGACTTATGCAAACATAGTTTTGTCTTGGGTATTTTTGCTTATTTACTCACATAGAAATATATATATGTTATCCATTTATCATTTACATTTTACTGTACTTTTTATCATCAGTCGCGTCATGCAAAATATATTTTTATCATTTCTTTGGCATTTTAATCATGTCAAATTTTAATATTTTCCTTTAAACACAAATTTAATAGTTCTCGTTTTCGTATAGGCCTAGTTAAATGTGTGGGAAATATCGTTACTCTTCTTTGTAAGTAAGCATAGAATGTAAATGTTTAGCAAGTATGGCTCACTAAAGCATTAGTATGGAGTACAACCGATTCAAGAACACACCATTTTCGTCTATGTTTTTTACTTTGGAGTTGGAAATGAAAATTAGAAACATACGTACCTACACATGTTTCTAACATGCCAAAGAAGCAAATAGTTAATATTTGATCCACTGATATTTGTCTAATTTTCTTTACCACCATCAATCTCTTTCAACTCCACCGGAACACGCATCCCCCGCTTCTTGCAAAGCTATCCCTTTTCATCTATATTTTTTATTTTGGAGTCGAAAATGAATATTAGCCATACATACATACAAAATGTTACTGACATGCGAATGGACTTTGGTTGTTGCAAGTGACCTCACTGCAGCTTTTTTCACTATGAAATATGTAGAACAGGAAAGTCATGGAGACTAACTAACATTTTTTATGATGAACAGTAGGAAATAAAAAATGCTATTGCTACTTAATAATTGAAATATTGAGTTCCAATCACTATTAGATTGGAATGCTCCTAGCTAATGCGAGGGCATCTCCTGTAGGACCTCTTTGGTTTGCCAGATTCTAAAAACGTAATGATATTTTTCCAAATAATGCTCAAACTATATGAAAAGATATAATCTTCATAAGATCTTTATCTCATTCTTCTTTTTAGAATTTTTTTAAAGAGGTTTCGGAGGATTGAAGATTTCGTTGGAATCGAAAGAAATTTCCTCCATTTAACTTGCACTCTGTTCCTTTTAACCAAAGCTATGAATAATTTCACAAAGAGAAACGTTCCTATTCTTGTGTTTGTGTTGCAGTTTTCTATGAACCAAAGTGACCCTTAGTGAGTTGGAAATATATGAATTAAATTTAGGGTTTCAGGGATATTCTTATTACATGATACTTAATAACAGGGTTGTATAACTACCGCAAATATTGTGTTGAATAAGATATGAACATTGTGTATTGTTTTACCGTTAAATGCATACATCATATATTATCGATACACGAAGTTCTTTGTATCCTCCAAGATCAGCAAGGTATAAGGAGCAGCCATGGCCAAAACACCCCAACCTTGAATGAGATCATCTGCATTTACATGTATATAACAGTACAAAGAGAAATTGAGTTTGGGAGTACAAAGAGTTGGTGCTTGGTTTTTCACATCTATGCTAGAACCAATTATATGTAAAATTACCATTACGTTTTCCTTGAATAATCAGCTCAAACGAAAGAAACGAAATACATACTATTTGTTATGTCCAAGAATAGAGTAAGGTAATATATTAACACCAAAAGAAAGGATCAAGGAAAAATTGCCCTGGAATGCTTTAAGAATCAAGTGAAGGTTATAGTCAGTTTTAAACTTTAATTTCATGGTTAGCTATTGATAAGACATTTTAGAATTCAATGTGGCTTCAATAAATATATCCATGAGGGTAAAGAAAGTAAATGACACCCTCAAGTATGTTCAGTAAACAATCGAGGCTAGCAATAATATGTATGGAATCAAGAATCCCTTTTAGCTAACGAAGCTACTTCAGTTCTGTAACATGGTTAAATATAACCGATAGAAATATGGACCATGGAATTCATTTAGGACGAACTGTTAAAGCATCTAATACAGGAACATGTCTCAATCAAATTGAAAATTACAAGTCCATATGATCAAGTGCACCTTAGGTTCAGCAACCCTGATTGGGTAATACTCTGATTGAGTATATGGTAATTTTACAGATTTTTTATCGACTCAACTTTCGTTTAAAAACTTTGAAATGACATGTATTTAAAAAGTGGTACTGCAAATCATCTATGATACAAATTGAAGATTTGCTTGCATTGAACAGTTTGTGAGGTAGAAGTATGTTTCTCCACATTCGACGGAATTAACTTAGGAGGGAATCCCTCCCATGTGACCTTACTATTCTAGTTTCCTCTTTGCTCCATCAAGGTTCTAGTAGTAGGTCTGCGAATGATCGCGTTGCATCTATCTAGAGATTTCAGTACATGAAGAATCAACACCGAAGATATTTCGGAAGCAATTAATATGAGCTATAACTTACAAATGCAATTTCATAAAAATACAAACTGACCCATACATTGAGAAACTATTGTCTGTCAGGCCAAAATGATAGATTATTAATGGATTGCTCAATCTTTCCGGTAAGAAGCAACAACATGGCAATATAGTATCTTCTCCCATAGTAACTAAGCAGCAACTAAGGGGAAAATATGAAAATTAGCATACAGATAGGTATATTCAGGGGAATTTCAGAGCAACCACAAAACTTGTGTGTATTTATTTGACAAAAATTTAGTCCCTTATGATCCTTAACAGCCTGAAAATCACAAGATGCGTGATTTTCTTGTTTAAATCAAGCATTGAACTATGTAGATTATGACGTTGATCTCACCAATATCGCTAGTACGTTAGAATTGATGCCAAACGTAGGGTAATGTCCAGTGTAATCCAGCCTAAGTTCTCTAAGGTCATATATAGTGAATGAGCTTGTTGTGGCATATGTAATAATAAAAACATATATTTATTTCTTGATCAATGTTTAGTCAATGATAGTTCTTCCACAGCATATGCTTATAACACAAAAATACTTCTCGTTCAGATTCAGTCATATACATACAAAACATTGGAATCGATGGTATCCTAGAACCATAGCATCTTGATCTATAAAATAGATTTTAACTGAACCTTACCAGTGTTATGTCACCAGAAAGATGAGTTACTGGAGTGTACTGTACAAAGATATATATATCCTGCAAAGTTTTCTTTCCAGTGTTAATAAATACATGACATCAGACATCATTGGCCATAGGCTATAACACACAGTGTGTTATGTAATCAATGCCCAGATTTCTAGAATTGCAGAATAATATTTCGAAAACTCAATTGTTAGTTAATGCATAGTGATGGGGTGCTTTTGATGTGTGCACCTATGCATCTTTTGAGATCGGTTAAGAAGCAAAACTTGTACGCCATGCATTATTAACGGTTTGCCGGCACTGCCGACACTTACACTTATATATGAAGAATGATATGAGAAGCTACAGTGATCATGCTAGCTGTCTTCATTGGCGTACATGGTTGATCGGTCGGTAAGTCCAATGGTTTTTGTGCTCGCATCGTCGGATGTTGCCTTCAAGGCTTCAACGGCATGCATAGCAGCTTGATCGATCAGCTGACCAATCAGTCCAATGGTGTGTTGTGTGTACGTGAATGGCAGGATGATTGATTACCCTTTGACACACATGATATGAGTAAATTCAGAGCCATGGAGGGCATGCATCTGCAAGTTGCTGAGTAGTCGCCAGGGAAGCTACATCGATTGAAGGTTGCCGAGGATACGTGTCACGGCCTCTCCAACCTTAAGATCCCAACGCGAGAGATCAGCATGAGGAAATTAGATTACGGTTAGAGGGCTAGGATTGAGATCCATAGGATCTGGGGGAATCGAGAATCTACCACAGGCCCAAGTTGCGGATGCCGTTCCGGCGGGCATGTGCCGTCCAGCATGCCTTATCTTCCCTCCTCCTTCCCGCTGCCTTCCTCAAGTGGCGCCCATATCACGAGACTATGAGGACGTATGGAGCAAGGGCATGGCGGCAGAGATGACGTTAGGTCATCATACATGCGTTCCTTTGTTGAGCACCAGATGTGTGCTTCTATTCCTGCGTATCTTTAGGGTAAATTCCTGTGGAGTTAGAGATTGGGTTGGCCTCTTTTT
>NW_021184449.1:11847-12343 GCF_002162155.2 Triticum dicoccoides
GACGGAGGAGAAGTTTGCGCACCTGTCCGTACCCTTAGTGTAGCTAGAGGTGACCGGACGGCTTCGGAATCGTCCTCTCCAGCAGAGGCAGAGGGCGGCAACTTACACCAGGTGCACCCGAATTAGAGAAAGTCACTTCTTTCATCCGAACGTATGCTTCATGAACGGAACATGAAGGCAATGCTTATAAGTTTCCAACACTAGCTTAATATTCCACAAAATCATGGAGGAGATAAGGATGTTGTCGATGGGCTCAACAACAAGTCATCGAAATTTGCATATAATGGAATTCCACAATCATGTGAACAAGGTGATAGCATTGGTCAGACCAAAGGATGTAATGGTGTATGCTTGAGGAATAAACCACGAGTAAGACAACATTACGAACATCGTTGGATCTGATTTGATTTGACGATAACCCACACTCAAATCAAAGTTTTGATAAGATAATAGGTCCAAAAAATCACCACGAGGATCAATCAATGAAGATATCATC
>NW_021184450.1:0-1398 GCF_002162155.2 Triticum dicoccoides
CCATTCTCTGACTGAAGCACACCACACTGTACTGACCAATTCCAGCTTGGTGGCTCCGTACTTTGAGAAACACAAGAATATTTTACGCTCGGACAACCCGGGGAAGCCTGAATCCTGGATTAGGAAGGCCCACATGGAGACTTTCGGCAGTTGGTTGAGAAAACATTTAATGAATGACAATGATGTTGTAGATCAGCTGTACATGTTGGCCAAGACACCATCTTCGACTATAACGACTTTCCAAGGGTACGAGATAAATGGGAATACATTTTACACGATCGCCCAAGATAAAAAGAGCACCAACCAAAACAGTGGTGTCCGCTTTGATGCAGCAACCGAGAATGGGCAAAAGGTCACATATTATGGTTACATAGAGGAGATATGGGAACTTGACTATGGACCCTCCTTTAAGGTCCCTTTGTTCCGGTGCAAATGGTTCAAGGTAACAGGAGGTGGGGTAAAGGTGGACCAGCAATACGGAATGACAATGGTGGATTTCAACAATCTTGGTTACCTTGACGAACCATTCGTCCTAGCGAAAGATGTCGCTCAGGTTTTCTATGTGAAGGACATGAGTAGCAAACCGAGGAAACGGAAAGATAAGAAAACGATCAGTACATCATGCGATGATCCAAAGCGCCACATTGTTCTTTCAGGGAAAAGAATCATCGTGGGAGTGGAGGACAAGACAGACATGTCAGAAGATTATAATATGTTTGCTGAAATTCCGCCCTTCAAAGTGAACACCGACCCAAGCATTAAGTTAAATGATGAGGATGCTCCATGGATACGGCACAATCGTAAGCAAGCAGGGACACAAGGGAAGAAATGATGTGTAATAATTTATTGTACCAAACTTTGTTGAATGGATCATGTGAATTATATTACCCGTGATGTGTTTGGTGTCCATTTTCGAATGATACATGAAATTTGGAGTGATGTAGTCCATGACGCTCTGCAGAGTCCGGCCGTACCACCATAGCCGACGACCGGCCTCTGGTATATTATTTTGAATTGAATTAGTTTTATTTTTCTTAATTTTTTGATATATTATTTGTATTTTTAGAATTTTGAATTGAATTAGTTTTATTTTTCTGAATTTTTGATATATTATTTGTATTTTTAGAATTTTGAATTGAATTAGTTTTATTTTTCTGAATTTTTTGATATATTATTTGTATTTTTAACATTTTGAATTGAATTAGTCTTATTTTTCTTAATTTTTTGATATATTATTTGTATTTTTAACATATTGAATTGAATTAGTTCTATTTTTCTGAATTTTTTGATATATTATTTGTATTTTTAACATATTGAATTGAATTAGTTTTATTTTTCTTAATTTTTTGATATATTATTTGTATTTTTAGAATTTTGAATTGAATTAGTTTTTTTTCT
>NW_021184451.1:0-996 GCF_002162155.2 Triticum dicoccoides
GTCCCGTCTGGATTCTCGTCCAATATAAAGGGAATAATAAACATGGCGGAGAAAAAGTTCCAAAACCTGAAGTCTCACGACTGCCACGTGATTATGACGCAATTGCTTCCGATTGCTTTGAGGGGGCTCCTGCCGGAAAATGTTCGAGTAGCCATTGTGAAGCTATGTGCATTCCTCAATGCAATCTCTCAGAAGGTAATCAATCCAGAAGTTCTACCACGGTTACAGAACGATGTGATCCAATGTCTTGTCAGTTTCGAGTTGGTGTTCCCGCCATCCTTCTTCAATATTATGACGCACCTCCTGGTTCACCTAGTCGAAGAGATTTTCGTTCTCGGTCCTGTATTTCTACACAATATGTTCCCCTTCGAGAGGTTCATGGGAGTATTAAAGAAATATGTTCGTAACCGTGCTAGGTCAGAAGGAAGCATCGCCAAGGGCTATGGAAATGAGGAGGTAATTGAGTTTTGTGTTGACTTTGTTCCTGACCTTAAGCCGATTGGTCTTCCTCGATCGCGGCACGAGGGGAGACTAAGTGGAAAAGGCACGATCGGAAGGAAATCAACGATATGTATGGACGACCATTCTCTGACTGAAGCACACCACACTGTACTGACCAATTCCAGCTTGGTGGCTCCGTACTTTGAGAAACACAAGAATATTTTACGCTCGGACAACCCGGGGAAGCCTGAATCCTGGATTAGGAAGGCCCACATGGAGACTTTCGGTAGTTGGTTGAGAAAACATTTAATGAATGACAATGATGTTGTAGATCAGCTGTACATGTTGGCCAAGACACCATCTTCGACTATAACGACTTTCCAAGGGTACGAGATAAATGGGAATACATTTTACACGATCGCCCAAGATAAAAAGAGCACCAACCAAAACAGTGGTGTCCGCTTTGATGCAGCAACCGAGAATGGGCAAAAGGTCACATATTATGGTTACATAGAGGAGATATGGGAACTTGACTATGGACCCTCCTTTAAGGTC